>NC_057803.1:413646939-413749241 GCF_018294505.1 Triticum aestivum | reverse complement strand
AGGTGCGCCCCCTACCTCGTGGCCTCCTGTTACGTGTCTTGACATAAGGTTTCGTTCCGTTTGGACTCCATTTTCTATTCCCTTTCTTCGAAACCCTAAAACAGGCAAAAACAACAATTCTGGGCTAGGCCTCCGGCTAATAGGTTAGTCCCAAAAATAATATAAAAGTGGATAATAAAGCCCAATAATGTCCAAAACAGTAGATAATATAGCATGGAGCAATCAAAAATTATAGATACGTTGGAGATGTATCAGTAGACGATCCTCCCTCCAACAAGTGGACAACTAGTACATGTGCCAAATTACCACGTGGGCTGCCTTTTTCGTACAGAAATGAGCTCCACCGTGTACCCGCGTGGGTGTGATTGGGAAAGAGACGGGAGTACGTGCACCGTGCATGCACCTCTTCTCTTCGTGCACGTCCCCCACCTACGTGGGTTTGTGTTAGAGATACAAACCGCGTTCATGAGTGTTTTTTGTTTTGGGGTGGGGGTGGGGTGGGGGTTGGTTTCGTGAATTATTTGTGGGAATATGTGTCGATGACATCTCAAACAAAATTTTGCATGCAATGTGTGTGAAATGGAGGCCTATCAATATCATACATAAGCAATCCACGAGAGGAGAGGGAGGGGTCATAGCTATCGATAGAGTCGAAGAGAGGATCAAGTGGGTGGGTGCGAGATCGATGAAGAGAGCCATCAAAATTGTGTGTGTGTGCAAGTCAAAGATATAGGGTGACTATCCTATCGGAACATTAGAGGGCACATGTCAAGTTTGTGTGTGGCAGGGAGACATGACTAGAGCGCTCGATGTATCGGTGTGTGGTGGGGGAGGGGTGTGGGGGGAGGGGTAGGCAGATGCCTAACTATAGAGGTAGAACGACTCGTATATGTGTTGAGAAGGAGAGACCCAACTATGTCTTGAGGGAGATCGGTCGACATCCATACATAACTGAAGGACGGGAAATATGATGGGACAAAGAGAGAGAGGAGAGAGAGAGGGAGGGAGAGGGAGGGAGAGGGGTAGAGTGCTGGACAGGTGATGGAGTTGCTTCTCGAAGATGGTGGGAGAGGCCTACTAGAAAAACTGAGGGTGGAATTGCAATGTTATCAATAAGAGTGGGGATGTGTTTCTGTGTGTGCCTGTGCGTGATAGATCTGTCGGGACGCATCCATGGATGATGAAGGGGAACCATGTGTTTGGTAAGAAAATCTAACTAGATCGGTAGATCAATTGTTGTTTGTCGGAGGAAGGGAGAGACACAACTAATGAGGTAGATCGATTGACATGTGGGTAAAAACGAGTTATGAGGACCTAGCTAGCTATATGTATAGAGAGAGATCGATCGGTGTACGTCCATTTGTTAGAGGCAAATAAGGCCCAGCGAGACGGATAGACAGAGAGAATGGAGCTAGGAGGTGGTGCGAGAGGCCCAACTACTAGCTAGATAGGGGGAGGAGTGTGCGGTTGTGAGATCGATGAAAAGAGGGGCGAGAGTTTACACGTGTGTCTGACCGTATGAGAGACACGAGGGAAGGACACATAAAGGAGGAGATTGAAGGTGTGTGTGTATGTTGTAGGCAGGCATCGCTGGAGAGGTTTATCAATCAGTGTGTGTCGGAAAGGAGTTGTGGAGACTCTAGTAGAATGACCTAAAGAAAAAAATGAATGTGCCCGGTTTATAGAATGCCGAGGGAGGGCGAGGGCGAGGAGGGTGTGTGCATGCACGAGAGAAAGTTAGTGGTAGCTACAAAGGTTAGAGGATTGTGTGGGTGTAAGAGACTAACAAAGATCATAATTTGATATGAAAGCGGATTCATATATTTGAATAGGAGATCATAGTGTTTTAAACATTGCATGCATGAATATAGCGGTGATACACGTGTTGTGCACATGTTATACCATAATGTGATAATGCATGGAGTTTGCAACTCACATCTAAATGCCAAACAATCTAAACCATACTATACATCAAACAATCTCACATTTTATTTGAATTTGTGATAATGTGTGGCGTTTGCAGCTTACAACTAAATATCGAACAATCTAAACTGTACTATATATCGAACATTCTCACATTTTATTTGAATTTGTGGTAATGTGTGGTGTTTGCAACTCACATCTAAATACTTGTAGGCGTAGGGGGCGGGGCACCATACATAATGGGATAAACACATTATACATATGAGACATGGTTTATATTATGAAGATCTAGCTAGAGCTAGAAATGTAATGTGATTTGAAATCAAAATAAAGTGGATTCAAAAAATCTAGTTCGAGTTCATATAGTACACATAGTTCATATGTAACTCGAGACTAATCATGTGGTGTGATGTGAAGATAATACACAAACGATGGTTTAACTTGACAATAATGATGACTGTAGATCTTATTAAAACAGAGAAACGAATTCAAATGCTTTGACTTCACAACAATCATTACTGTAGATCTTATTCAAATAGAGAAACGAATTCAAATTTAGTTCATATTGAAGCGGTAGTATATACGTTTGGAATGCACTAAAACGTTCATTTGAGTAGTAGGTTGCATGCATTATACACGTAGCGAAATATTTTAATTGAACATAACATTAATTCAAAGTTTTGAATGACATTTGTAGTGTGCATTGGTTTGGTACATTACATGTTAGGCTTCTCCGGAAATTTCAACCCACGCCTTGTTAGCCCAAAATATTTAAGATATATATTTGTCTCATTGTGCTCCGACAACTCCCTCCATCTCAACCCATGCCTTGCTATTCCGAAATTACAACGCGCGCGAAAACTCCCACCTCCGGTGAAATACCGACACGCAAAATGCCCGTGGTACCCCTGAATCAAAAGAACCGCCTCAAATCGATGGGGGTACTTTCGTAACTTACCCCACATTTCGGACAAGCGCGTCTCTAAGCCATGATTCCCCACTGCCATCCCATCCGCCCACCCATTCGTACACCGAGGCCGTGAAAACCCGCGACGAAACCCCACACCCTGCTCCGTCCACCACCCAGCCGGAGCCTCTTCCCCGACGACGTTGTCCACAGCAACACCTCGACGTCCCTCATCCACCGTACCGGAGGATCCGTCGTCGGTCTCATCGTCCTGCCGGTTCAGCCACCCTGTCCTCCACCTCCAGGGAGCTTCCCTGACGTTCCCCTCATCTTTCGCGCCACCTCCATTCCCACACCGCTGTCTTCACCTGAACCACTGGGAGAGCATCATCATCACCGTTTCCTCAGATGAAGCTGCAGCCTGATCGGCGCCATCAAAGAGGTTGTACACTAATCACCGCATTTTCTTCTTGATTCGATCTCACGGTGCTGCCGGCGCTCGGTCCCGAGCCGACACGGCACGGCTCCATCCACGGCGGCATCGCCGACCACTTCCTCCACGGCGTCGCTCCCTCGGCGGCGACGTCCACATCAGTAGGAGCTGCTGCTGCTTTAGCTCTCGCTCGCGCTGCTGCTCTGATCTTGCTCTCGGTCCCCTGCCTGGTCTGCTCTTGCTATTGCTCTTGCTCGTGCTGCTGCTCTCGCTCTTGCTCTTTCTTGCGATGCTACTCCGATTTAGCTACACTTCAGTCGACTGAATCGACTTTTGGGTCAGTTAATTTTCAGGGGGTTGGGGGCTCGCCGGTGTGAAGGAAGAACCAGCCGTAGCAGGGAGGGGGGCTCGCCGGAGAGGTACCCCACTATTTATCTTAGGGTTCAGGATGGGGGCGGTGGTCACCGGCGGTGGTGGGGCGTTGGCGGAGCGGTGGCGTGGGGATCGCCCGAGAAAAGCTCGGCACAGGGGGGCCTAGAGGGATGGCCGGGGCGGCGGCGAACCGGCGGTGGGGAGTGTTTTCGGGGCGGGCAGGGCGACGCACCGCCGGCCGCGGGCGGCGGGGGGCTGCTGTTTGGCCGGTGGTGGTTGGCGGCTCAGAGGGGTGGAGGTTGAAGATGAACTGCAGGCCCTTGATTTCGTATCCAACGGCTGCAAAATCGACTGACCAGAGATGAAAAAGTCAGTCGACCGATCTGTAGCCTCACATTGCTAGCACGTTCAGTTTCGACAGCAAAATTCAGTTTCGACAGCAAAATTCAGTTTCGACAGTTAAGTTCAGTTTCGACAGTTAAGTTCAGAGATGAGCGGCTGATGTATTTTACATCTAGCAATTTGTGGTTATGTATTTTACGTCATGTATTGGAGATGCTATTAGAATTCCACTCCGGTTAACGTTGTTCGTTGTCTCTCTTGTCCTGCTTCAGCCTCGGCGTCGTACAACTCACCGGAGCTGCTCCAACGACGAAACCCTCCATCACAGCGGAGCAGTACCTCGGGCTCCATCTCCAGACGCCTAAGATCTTCTTCCCCTCATCCGACAGCAAACTCAGCCGGAGCATCCTCACCGGCCAACCCAATCACGCTGAGATTGACATGGCTTCGCCAAAGAGGTTGTACACTTGTTGCATCTCTTTTTTACTCTACATGTTATATATATTGTCCACTGAGCACACGGATTTGTTCCTTTAGTGTCTCCTTGAAAGAAAAAACATAGGAATTTTAATTTTCACTTGTCCTCCTTTTGAAATTCCTATTCATGAAGCACAAGACTAAGAGATAGTAGCATAATAGCATTATAACCGTACATTTTCTTGTGGTTTGACTTAATCTCACCATGCTTCTTTGCATCCTGTGATCTTCCAATTGTTATGAATCAAACACCCAGATTGGAAGAAATCCTGTGTTTTTAAATTCTCTGTTTTGCATGTGCATTCCTATCCTATTCCTGTCTATTTCCTATCCCTGCATTGTTGGAATCCTCCAATTCAAACGAGCCCTTACATAATTACTTCTCTTACAGATAGTTGTCAAAGAAAACCTTGCGTGGTTTGTCCCGCTCCTGTTGCACCGTCATCCACCCTAGCTCAGCTGCTCCAATGACAGAAGGGTCCAGCACAGTAGGGATCTGACCTCCAGACTATCTTTCGCCGCCTCAGATCTTCTTCCCCACTGCTGGCAGCCATGAAAACTGCATTACCATCATCAACCGAGCAGATGACCTCGAGGACTACACGGGTCCGCAAAAGAGGTCGCACTCTTTCGTGTCTGCTTACGTTATGCATCGCTTAATATTACATGCTACTTTATCGTCCTGTTCACCGATTAGACTCTGAATCAGCTCCAAACTAATGGTCCAACTTGAGTTTTTAAATGGTTGTGGGGTACATATCGGGGCCGCTATCAATAGTATCTATCTACTATCTGGTTAATCTCTGGTGTCTACTATGAGTTTCATGTTGGGTGGGAAACAAACAGTAAAGAAGCCATTATCTATATTTTTTAACTGAAGCCATTATCTGCCTGCTATTATTGGTTTTGGGTCTATCCACAGATTGCTACCATCACCCTGTATTTTTGCATGCACTCCTTACATAATCTCACTATGTTTTATTCCTATGCATGACAGTTGTAAACAATGGAACCGAACATGTAGAGCAAAAGAGACGAGCCTTGCGTGGCAATAAAATTTCATGCAGACGTCGCTCCATGGTAGGTGCAAAGGTAGCCCCCCTCCACGCATTTCAGATTGTAATCGAGAGGAAGATATCTGTTCTGAGGGGGATTCAGAAGGACAAGACAACTCCTATTTACCCCTTGAGGTCTTCTCTCTAACTTGGCGTGCTGATATTGGTTATATCATGCATATGGTGTCTTTAATTGCTTACTTTATACATCAAATCTGTCATCTGCTTAGTTTAGACATCCTTTGTGCGAATGCCATCTGTTTAGTTTATTCATCGTTTATGTGAATTATGCAACGCCATCTTGTTTAGCCAGGCATCATATGTGAATTTTGCAATGCCATCCTGCTTAGCCAGTCATCTTATATGTAAATTATATCAGGCCATCCTTTTTTTCGTTACATATTACATTCGTCAATAATGTTAGTACATTCAACTGCTCTTCGTGTGCATCAACCATTTGACACAGTGATGGCAAATTCTGGAGTAAAAACAAGGTCTTCAGAGCAGACTATGCTATCTGACAAAGCGTATATCTCGCTGGTTACAGATAGCTCCTCAGAGGAGGATTCAGAGATAGATGACCAGTCCTATCCCCCCCCCCAAGGTGTATGCTCTAACTTGGCAGGGTTATGTTGCTCATATCGTGCGTATGGTGTCTCGCATTGCTATGTCATTTGATTAGTTTAGACATGCTTTGTGTGAATGCCACATGTTCAGTGTCTAATTACCATATATGTGAATTATGCATTGCCATCTTGTTGCAAGACATTATATATGTGAAATATACAATGCTATCTTGCTGCAAAGGCATTACATATGTGAATTATGCAATGCCATGTTGTTTAGCCAATCATCATGTGTGTGAATTATATCATGCTATCATTTTTTTGTATTACGTGTTCCATTTGTCGACAAAGTTTGTATATTCAACTACTCTTCCTCTGCATCAGCCATTTTGAAGCGGTGATGGAAGTATCTGGAGTAAAAACAAGGTATTCAGAGCAGACAATGCTACCTGCTGAAGCAGGCATCTTGCTGGTTACAGAGAGCTCTTCAGAGGAGGATTCAGAGACTGATGACCAGTCCTATTTCCCCCCTGAGGTCTATGCTCAAACTTGGCAGGGTTATATTACCCATATCATGCATGTTGTCTTGCATTGCTTAGTTTTTACATCATATATGGATTTCCATCTGCTTACTTGCTTACTATATAAATCATATATTTGAATTATATCATGCCATCATGTTTACATAGTACATACACATCATCTATCTGAATTATGGCATAGCAACCCATTTAATAAAGACAACATATAGTTGTATCATCTCATCCTGTTTAGTGTTTACAGTCATCATATTTTGAATTATGGCATTCTATCCGTGAATGTATGTGAATTATGGCATGCCAACCTATTTAATAGACACATTATATACTTATGTCATGTCATCCTGTTTACACAGTCTCATATTTTGATGTATGTCTTTCCATCTTTTTTAGTTAGCCATCATAATGTAAAATTATGTCATGCTATCCTGTTTAGTTAGCCATCATATATGTGAAATTGTGCGATGCTATCCTATTTGGTTAGGCAACATAATATGAATTATTTCATGCCCTCTTTTATTCCCCACTATCCATTGCACCTGTCCATCATACAATGTCTATACTTTCAATTACTTTTCTTGTTTATCAGCCATTTGAATTGGAGAGCGTGATGGCAGTATCTAAGGGAGTAACAACACGGTCTTCAGAAAAGATAGTGCTACCATTGATGCAGATAGAACCACGGTTGTACTTGCCCAAGGACCAGATCCACCACACATAACCCAAACTCTCACAGATTGTACCCCTACCCAGTTGGATAGAGAACCAGCTACACCCCTTCTAACCCCAACCCCGACAGATAGTAACCCAGTTCCAGTTGACACAACACCGTCTCCACAACAGAGCACCCAAACACGAGCAGTTAGTAAGGGAACTGCAGTGCCCAAAGCACGAGGACCACAACTCCGAATCCCAACTCAACGCTTAAAGGAGAAGAAGATTTGTTCTCAGGTCAGGTTCTGTAGCTATGGTTCATACTCCTTTGCTCTTGCATTACTGTATTTACTCATACCAACTATTTTCAAATTTGAAGGATGGAATTGAAACTCCAATGGCGCAATAGGTATGTTTTAAACCTGTTTCTTTAACTGGTTTGCTTTTGTAACCTGCTCTATGTTGATTTCAGTTTCAATTCAATAAACAGTTATGTTCTCATGTCATGCACATTACAAGTGTTGTTATTGCTCTATAGTTACCCACACTTATATTCTATCTATTCTGCTTTGTCTTGAACAAATATTATTTGAACTGTGTCTCTATCTTGATTTGGCAACAAACACTAGAATGATATAGACCATAAAGTGACCATGGTACATAGATATATGTTTGTTTCATGCTATTATCCTGTCCACTTTACTACTGAACTCATTTACCAAAATGAGTTTCATATACAACATGGTAAACATGTGATGTGTCTTCTTGTTTCTCTTTTAGAATCAGGACAAAATATTGGAGAACAGTACCGCGTTATCCAATGGTAAAGGAAGTAATGCAGATAAGGTTCAACATAGTGAGACATCCCTGTTGGTCTCCAAGAAAGCTGATAAAAACTATCTTGATGACAGTGAGGGAACCCAAAAGTCTTGTTTTGATGTAGTGTTCGAGTTACTGGCCACTACTGCTGGCACAAGCTCTTCGAACTCGCTGCCTGAATCAGTTCGTCTTCTTGAGTCTCAACTTCAAGCTGAAAGACATCGATCAGATGTGCTGCGACAGGAAGCTGAAGGACTGAGGAAGTCCCTGCAGAATTCAGATGCATATTTTCTGGTGCAACAACAAGCGCTGGAGGATTTAAGCGCCAAACAAGAGAAAGTTAATAAGCTTGTTAAGCATCTTGCTAGCATTATGGGTACCTGGGATATTGTTTCTTGAGATCTTCTGAAGTGGTTTTAGTTCTGGATTTGTTTTGCTGCGACGTTTATTTGCGCTGGTCGCCAACTTTGACAACCAGTGTATATGATATGCTGCTTTGTTCCCTATATTTGCACTGGTGGCGAACTTTGATGCCCGGTGGACGTAATATGTGTAATAGCCGTGATAGCCTAGCGTTAGTTGCTTGCTTATTTATTTCCTTGTTGTCTTGTTTATTTGTTTGCTTGTAGTCATTGCAGTTCTTTTTCCGCGGTTAGCTAGTGGCTGCAATAACCTATTTTTTAAAACTAGGCCACAATAACCATGGGCTAATATTTACTGTAGTGACACTGGGCCTCCTACTGGCCGCAGAAACAGTGGGCCTTCTACGGGCCGTAGAAACAATGGGCCTTCTACGGGCCGTAGAAACAATGGGCCTTCTGCGGGTCGTATCATCAATGGGCCTTATACGGGCCATATGATCGATTGGCCAAATATGGGCCAAACAGACCGCATTATGGCCGTAAACGGGCTAGAGTTGGAATCATCCATTCATGGGCCGACCATAACGGGTCATCGTTAATAGGTCGTATTTGATGACGCTATGAAAACGGCCCAACATATTAACGGACCACAAACGGGCCGACTGTAACCATGGGCTGAATTTGGCCCACAAGCAGAAAATGACAGTAACGGGCCGTGAGTAAATGAATGCTGGAAATGAGACCAAGAATAAATGGGCAATGAGAAGGCCAAAAGATAACATGGGCTGGAAATGGCCCAACGGAATAACGGGCCATTAATGGGTATAAAGTGATACACTATTCATTATGGGCCAGTTTCACGACAGGCCGTTAATGGGTGTAAAGTGATACCCTATTCATTATGGGCCAGTTTCACCATGGGTCGTTAATAGGCCAAGAGTTACATAGTGCCTCATATGGGCTGAAAGACGTCATGGGCCATACATGGGCCAGAAGTGAAAACGGGCTGGAATCATATTGGGTGGCCCAGATGACGCTATTGGGCCTAATTCGGACAGCACGTAACAGGCCTTGGGTTAGCGGGATGTAAATGGGCTATATGCGAACAGGCCATTAACAGGCTTTACATGGGCCGGCCCGCCACATTTTGACCAAGTCAAACGGGCCGGCCTTTTCACAGGAATGGGCCTCTGTTGGGCCGTGCCACGTGTCGACGTATCATAGGCACCTTCTGTCCAATGAGTGGATGATATCTGTCCCAACGATGAGCCGACACGTGTTTCCTCCAGCCAATGATGATTTTACATGTGGAAAATCCCCATTGGTCGGGGTTGTTAACGGGTTATCAGATCCAAAACCCGACTCGATAGGTTAACGGCGTTCCGTTACGATGGATGCCACGTGTCAGTCACCCTTGACGAAAGCACTTCTGTGACGCGGGATTTATCGTCATCGAAGTGGACACTTCCGTGATGATAATTTTGGTAATGTCATGGAACACTTCTATGACAGCATAGGTATGACTATCTTGATTCTGTCATAAAATCGTCATGGATGTACATGCATGACAGAAAATGCGACCTACTGTGACAAACATGTATCATCACGGAAGTGTTTTTTTGTAGTGTTGGGATTTGTTTAGTTAAAAGTTAGCCATTGCAACTTCGTGTACTTCATTTGTGTCCAACAACCAGACCAATACCACTTTCGGATCCCCAACACTATAAATACTTCATCTATATTTGCAATATTCAGATTGTTTTTATCATATTCTTGCTCCTTCTTTGATTGTTTGCAGGATTAGACTTTCGTGGTCAGGTTGATCGTGCTCTAGTGTGGTCAATTTCAACATTCTAGGAACCAGGGTACCCAGAATTTCCTACCTGCGGCCCACGACATGGCTCTGTCAATGGCCTAGTACGGCCCATCTTCAGCATCGACAAGACAAGAACTGCGCGAGGGGCCAAGCCTCGCAAGGTGGACGACGCCAATACCTCTAGAGGGAGCGGCCTCCCAAGGCTGTCTCCTGAGGATCAGGAGCACAGATTCCTATGCAGGCGCACACCTCGTGACGTTAAGGTGACGCAAGCCATGACGACCAAGGCTAGGCAGGCGCCAGCGGGCGCAGTACAGCAGGTTTCCTCTTTGATGCTAAGGAGGCAAGCGCAGGCGCAGAGTCCCGACAAATCAGACAAATGTTTCCATTTCCACGTAAGAAGACCAAGACCGCCAGGACAGCAGAACGGAGGTCATCGCTGAGCCCACTACGACGTCAAGACCAGAAGCTTTGCAGGCGAAGACCACCTTTTGTCTGGATAAGATGTACTATTTGTCTCCCTTCAAACTTGGCCGTTGTGGGATCCCTGATACGTCCATTTTGCATCATGTTTTCCTACTGTTATTTATGATGTTTTTATGCATAATAATCCTTTTTTGAGTAATTCTAATGCCTTTTTTTTCATAATTTGCAAGGTACACACAAAGAGGGAGAATTCCGGCAGCTTGAAATCTGGACCTGGAAAAGCTACGTTAGGCTACCTATTCTGCACAACTCCAAACAAGCTGAAACTTCACGGAGAATTTTTATGGAATATATGTTGAATATTGGAGCAAATAAGTACCAGCGGAGGCCCACTCGATGGGCACAACCCACATGAGTGTGCCAGGGAGCCCAGGCACGCCCTGATGGGTTGTGCTCACCCAGGCCCACCTCTCGTGCCCAACTTCTGGTATATAAGTCATTTTGACCTAGAAAAAAACAAGGAGAGGACTTTCGGGATGGAGCACTGCCGTCTCAAGGCGGAACTTGGGAAGGAGCACTTTTGCCCTCCGGCCAAGCGATTCCACCAGGGGAACTTCCATCCCGGAGGGGGAAATCATCGTCATAATCATCACCAACAACTCTCCCATCTTGGGGAGGGCTGTCTCCATCAACATCTTCAACAGCACCATCTCATCTCAAACCCTAGTTCATCTCTTGTGTTCAATCTTGTTACCGGAACTATAGATTGGTGCTTGTGGGTGACTAGTAGTGTTGATTACATCTTGTAGTTGATTACTATATGGTTTATTTGGTGGAATATTATATGTTCAGATCCATTATGCTATTTAATACCCCTCTGATCTTGAGCATGTTTATCACTTGTGAGTAGTTACTTTTTTTCTTGAGGTCACGGGAGAAATCATGTCGCAAGTAATCATGTGAAATTGATATGTGTTCGATAAGTAAGAGACTACTTGACAGTTCACCATATTTGGGCCTAATGGAATGCATTGTGGAGTAACAATTAGATGATGGGTTGTGAGAGTGACAGAAGCTTAAACCCCAGTTTATGCGCTATTCCATAAGGGACCGATTGGATCCAAAAGTTTAGTGCTATGGTTAGAATTTACTCTTAATACTTTTCTCGTAGTTGCGGATGCTTGCGGGAGGGTTAATCATAAGTAGGAGGTTTGTTCAAGTAAGAACAGCACCTAAGCACCGGTCCATCCGCATATCAAATTATCAAAGTAGCGAACACAAATGGAACCAACGTTATGAAAGTGACTAGATGAAATTCCCGTGTACCCTCAAGAATGCTTTGCTTATTATAAGAGACCATTTTGGCCTGTCCTTTGCCTCAAAAGGATTGGGCTACCTTGCTGCCCTTTTGCTACTACTATCGTTACTTGCTCATTACAAATTACCTTGCTATCAAACTACCCTGCTACTTACAATTTCAGCACTTGCAGACATTACCTTGCTAAAATCCACTTGTAATTTCCTTCCGCTCCTCATTGGGTTAGACACTCTTACTTATCGAAAAGAGCTACAATTGATCCCCTATACTTGTGGGCCATCATGGCTATTTTCTGGCACCATTGCCGGGGAGTGAAGCGCCTTTGCTAAGTGGAATTTGGTAAGGAAACATTTATATAGTGTGCTTAAATGTATTGTCACTTGCTACTATGGGAAACAATCCTTTCAGGGGGTTTGTTCAGGGTATCTTTACCTCGACCGGAACCAAAATTAGCTAGGCCTCAACCTACTGCACCTACTGAAAATATTGAATATGAAATTCCTTCGGGTATGATATAACAACTCCTAGCTAATCCCTATCCAGGAGATGGAACCGAACATCCTGATATGCACTTAATATATGTGGAACAAATTTGTGGATTGTTTAAGCTTGCAGGTTGATGTCTACTATGCAACTTTATTCTTGTAGACACGTGTAGGACAGTAGCAAATTTCCCACAAGTGGATGACCTAAGGTTTATCAATCTGTGGGAGGCGTAGGATGAAGATGGTCTCTCTCAAACAACCCTGCAACCAAATACAAGAAATCTCTTGTGTCCCCAACACACCAAATACAATGGCAAATTGTATAGGTGCACTAGTTCGGTGAAGAGATGGTGATAAATGTGTAAAATGGATGGTAGAAAAATATTTTTATAATCTGAATAAATAAAAACAACAAGGTAGAAAATAGTAAATGGGCACAAAAACGGTATTGCAATGCTTGAAAATGAGGCCTAGGGTCCATACTTTCACTAGTGCAACCTCTCAACAATGCTAATATAATTGGATCATATAACCGTCCCTCAACATGCAACGAAGAATCACTCCAAAGTTCCTATCTAGCGGAGAATATAAGACGGAATTGTTTGTAGGGTAGGAAACCACCTCAAAGAAATTCTTTCCGATCAATCTATCCTAGAGTTCGTACTGAAATAACATGAAGCTATTGTTTCCGATCAATCTAACCAAGAGTTCGTACTAAAATAACACCAAAGCAAATTCAGATTCATAATTTTCAATCCGACACGAAGAACTTCAAAGAGTGCCCCAAGATCTCTACCGGAGAAACAAAGACAAGAACGTGCATCAACCCCTATGCGTAGATTACCCCAATGTCACCTCGGGAATCCGCAAGTTGAGTGCCAAAACATATATCAAGTGAATCAATACGATACCCCATTGTCACCATGAGTATTCAATTGCAAGACATATATGAAGTGTTCTCAAATCCATAAAAGTATTCAATCCGATTACAACGAAATCTCAAAGGGAAAAACTCAATTCATCACAACAAGATAGAGAGGGGAAAACACCATACGATCTGACTATATTAACAAAGCTCGTGATACATCAAGATCGTGACATCTGAAGAACACGAGAGAGATAGAGAGATTAATCACATAGCTACTAGTACAAACCCTCAGCCCCGAAGGTGTACTACTCCCTCCTCATCGTGGTGCCCGCCGGGATAATGAAGATGGCCACCGGAGATGATTCCCCCCTCTGGTACGGTGCTGGAAAGGGTCTAGATTGGTTCTCGGTGGCTACAAAGCCTTAAGGCAGCGGAACTTCTTATCTAGGTTAATTCTGAAGGGTTTTGGAATATTTGTGAATTTATAGGGTAAAGAGGGGGTGCAGGAGGCCACCGAGGTGGGCACAACCCATCTGGGCGCGCTTGGGCCCCTAGGTGCGCCCTGGTGCATTGTGCCCCCCTCGGGGCACCCTCCATGTGCTGCTCTAGCCCATCATGTGTGTTCTGGTCAATAAAAATTCTCCAAAAAGTTTCACGGTGTTTGGACTCTGTCGTGGAATTGTCACGGCAGATGTCCTAGCAGAAGGACTTAGTCGCAGGGCCATCGTAGCTAGGTTAGCTTAAAGGGGTTAAACGGGACAAAGAACACAGAGAGTTTATACTAGGTTGGCCCTTACGATGAAGGTACAGGCCTACTGTAGTTTGGGATTGTATTGCTAGGATTTCGATTACCAGGGAGCGAATATGCTTGACTAGTTCTCAATCTCTTGTTTCTTGCCCTAAGCTGCCGTCGGGTCGTCCCTTTATATACACAGGTTGACTTCCGGCGGTTCACAGAGTCCCGACCGACTCATAAACAATGTGTCCGCCTCGGTTACTAACTACTCATGCCTTACAACACAAGTCATATATACATGGCGGTTCATCCTCTCGGAACTTAAGTCTCTTCTGGGCCTTGGACCGTCAATGGGCTCATATGATCCGCCAACTTCACTGGTAAAGCACCAGTGGTATGACCCGGCCCCTCCTGGGCAGTTCATACCCAATAGTCATATCCCCAACATTAGGCCCCAGGTTGATTTGAACTTGTTCATGTCAATCTTGAATACCTGACCTGTCAAAATCTTGCATCACGTTTATTTCATAAACCTTGCTATAAACCGCCTTGACGTCAGCTCATAGAATTTTCTTAAGCCGCCATGACGTCACTTCATATTAACTTCACACGTGGCCCAGAACATCTTAATTGATCCTCATCTTAATAAATGTCCCGAGAATTAAAGCGTCCATATAGCCATATAATGATTTTGCCCCCCCCCCCCGATTCCCGTGCATGCCTTGCAGCCACCCCCTTATAAATAGGGGAGGGAGTCTTTTTCATTTTCTCCTTCGTTTCCTCCTTCGTCTTCCACCTTCGCACGGCTGCACCAGCGCTCGAGCTCCACCCTGCAACATCCGACCGCCGCATCAACGCAGGCCGCTACATCAACCTGACCGGACCAGAGAACTCTGGCAAGCCACGGCAGCCCATCTGCAACTCTATTTTCTTCTCTTCCTCAACTTCAGATCTGCTTTTAGGGTTCGGGCTTGTACGTCGGTGTTCTTCCTATTTGTTGCATTGTTCCCATCAAATCTGATGAATTTATTCTAGATAAGCCATAAATCTTGTGCGGAAGTAGTTTCAACACCATTTTCATTATTAGAACAGCGTCTCTCCATAGAAGGTCTCATCACGGTATCCAAACCTTTCCACTGCCGTCACCTTAGGCTAGAATTTTACTGTTTTTTCTGAACTGCGGTAGATCCAAAATTACAGTGTTAACTTGTGAAAACCTGTTTGTCCACCACTTGATAAATTTGAAGTGTCATAACTGTTATGGCGGCTTATACTGTAAACCATGATCTATCATAAGACACCAAATTTATTAAACCGCCACCATACGCCTTATAACTTTCCTAAGCCGACAATATATCTCCGGTTTAACCATGCTTGCGCATAATTTTAACTCTGCAACATATATCTTGACGGTTAGACTCTGTCTGGCTTACTAGCAAAATCCTTAATTCGGTAGGTACCATTAGTCCCTACTTAAGCCGCCAATACATCAATGTTCATCGCCCGGCTTAATCTGTCAATTGTTCATTGTACCTTACCTTTAAATCAATGATCTGCATGACCTTAAACCGTTAATGTTTCCTTCATTTAGCACCTTGTTTTCGAAGATGGTCAAGACTGTCACCACCTGCAACTGGGTTGTTTCCTGGGTCACAGAAGAAGAATTGAACACATACGTTCAGATAGGCGTTTTAGACAAGAAGGAAGCTATCTACTGGAGGGTTCCGAGTAACAAAACTCGCCCTTAGCCCAAAGATGGTGAAGTGGTGGTTTTTATGGATCATATGGACCGGAGCTTTAGTCCTCTCGGCTCAAGATTTTTTCGTGATGTGTTGCATTTCTTCAAGCTCCATCCACAAGATATCGGACCAAACTCCGTTTCAAAAATCTACAGTTTTCAAGTGTTCTGCGAGGTGTACCTTCAAGAGGAACCCACCGTAGAACTATTTAGAGAGTTTTACTATTTGAACCGGCAGAATGAATTCACCGATGGACCTAGCCGTGAACTAGGCGGTACATACAACAACAGAAGGAGGTCATCTTCCCAGATGCTAATCTTCCCAGTCACCCCAAAGACTGGAAACAGACTTGGTTTTACTACCAAGATACCTCGCGAGAAGGGGAAAATCCCCTGCCGGGTTACTGCGCCAGCCGGCTTAGTAGCAGACACCCTCTTCCGGACTGTATTGGCAAAGCAGAACGGAAGAAATATGTGCCAACTTTTACAAAGATCCGAGCTCTAATGGCCAAAGGCTTGACCGAGATCGATCTAGTTCGCTGCTGGGTCGCCTGGAGAATATTGCCTCTAACCATCCGGCCCGGCTTAATGTGTGAATATACTGGTGAGCTAACAGATCCTCAATGCCATTGTTAGACAGAGATAACTGAGGAAGATAACAATATGACCAAGACTCTATTGAATGAGGGCTTGGAAGATTGCAGTCAAATTGGACTGAGTCATTTCTGTATTCCGAATAAGCCGCCAGTTGTAAATTGTTAATCAAGCCTTTACTTAACTCATATCTTCATTTCTGCTACTATCTTGTACTTATCCATTTGTTTACTGGCCAACTCAACCTTCTTGGAAAAAAAATTCCCCAAAAGCCAAAGAAAACCCAAACACAGACTAAGGCCACCAAAAGGCCTGCGAAGAAGAAGTCCAACACTGCTGAATTACTCAATTTGGATGAAAAAGATGATGATGACAAGTGGGAGGTAGAACTTGATTCCCTTGGCTCATTTTTTGTACATCTTATTGACAATGACTATTATCAGGATGAGGCGGAGGCCAGCCATGCAGGTGATGCAGAGGTAATTATTCATTCCTCCGGCTCAGAACCTCTGCCAACACAGAAAACTCGACAAGCAAGACGAAAAGTAAGATTTTCTCACCCTTTAGCTCACTTGGATCCCAACTTTCTTTCTAAGAACAAGCAACATGAAGCTCATCGCACAACTTGGAATAGTGGTGGTGGAGTGTTATCCTCCGTCCTACCCAACACCCCAGCACCTCGGAAACATCGACCGGAGGTTTCAAATATTTCTGACTTAGATTATCCCAAGGCAGGTCATTTCTGTCAACCTCTTAATCTGTCTAATTCAAATTATAAGGGAACATCTCTTCCCTCCTCCAGTGACTCAATGGGAACTCACATCCCAGCCTTCAAGGTTGTGCCTGCGTAAGGGTATATTTAATCCATCAAACTTCATACTTGATTGATATGCTGACATCTATGTATTTCTTATTCTCAGTGGCCAGGCAAAACCCAATAAAAAGGCAAAACTGAACAAGCCAGCTGACGACTCCAATCCGTCTGAGCCAGAAAAACCACAACACAAATCTTCTAACCCAATTGCTAAAGCCACCATTGATGACCCGCCACCAGAAGACCATCAAATCACCATAGACCATATGGATGTTGAACCGGCCATTTCTAAACTGCCAAGCCCAGCTAAGCCAACTAAAGAGAAGACTGATGATGTCATCGTCACTGGGTTTGGTTAAACAGCACCGGGTAACCCCACTGTCTTATCCAAGCACAGCGCCAAGGAAGAAATTTCCGTTGATGATAAAGGCAAGTGGAAGGTCGACTTAGAGAGCTACGCCTAGTTTAGTGACCAAGACATCCACTTTGGTTACTTGAACCGTCTATACACTAGCCATGATTTTGAAGCCGGCTTAATCAATTTGGTGAAGGAACACTATGAGGTAATCACTATTCTCTTCATAATCATATGTCTATCAGCCGCCAAGTCTATAGGATATGATATGATTGAATATGTTGTAGACTTTCCAATTTCCATAAAGAAACTGAACAACATCATTAGTAGCCTCGAAGGGCCGGCTTAAATCATCAAGTTAAGTCGGGACTTTAAGTATAAGAAATGAACTTCGCATCCATAGCCTCCAAGGGCGATTTAATTAGTATAATTAAACCGGGCCTTATGAACATTGATAAATCAACACTTCAACATATCACCTTGGTAAACTGGATCATATCATTATACCTGGATCATCATATAAATTTGTGTTTGAAAAGAGCAATAGGCATTAGCCCCCAAGTGCCAAGAAAAATACTTGTATTATGCTTGGGACTTCAAAAAAGATCTTAAGAGCAATAGACATTAGCCCCCAAGTGCCAAGCAAAATACTTGTATTGTGCTTGGGACTTCAACAACAATCATACTCATAATATCCTTCCATGTTTGTTTATATCACAGGCTGAACTGACTGAGAAGGACTCACAGCTTAATGATCTGAAGGCCAACATTAAAACCCAACAATCTGAGACATCCAAGGCCAAATCAGAACTGAAGACTGCTTTAGAGAACATTGAGCAGCTTAAGCAAAACTTCAACACTGACAAAAATGATTGGGAGACCAAAAAAACGGCTCTATTGAAGAGAGCAGAAGAAGTTGAAGCCGCGCTTAAACCGGTGACTGATGAACTATCCGGTTTAAAGCAGCAAATCAATAAAATGTCATTAGCCATCTTCAGTAAGTAGTGATCATGACTCCTTTCATCCCAATAAACTTATTATAAACACATGTCAGCTTATTAACAAAATAACTGATACAGGCTCTCGGAGCATCAAGTTGGGCTCAGATATGCGCATCAGGTTGAAGGTCGTCTACACTCTTGTAGATCAATTATACACTGGCGCTCAATGGACCATTGTTGTTGCTCTCCACAAGAAACAACCGCCCACTCTTATCAACAATACATTGGAAAGGTTGTTAGTGCTACCCAAGAGGATTGAAAAATTTAAGCGAGCCTCTGCTCGAGCCGATGCTTTAACTGCTTTAAGCCGGGCCAAGGCATGGCAAGAAGATCTTGATCCGGAGGACCTGGACAATGGTTTCCCAAGTGTAAAAGAGGATGGGTCCCCCTTTAGTGCTGATGACTTTGTACATATAGCAACATCAATGCGTCCATTAGCAACCCGGCTGGCTGAAGAAACCAATTTATCTCAATACCAGGCGGCTTATGACGCTGATAACAAAAAGGCAAAGGCGCCGGTTCATCAGGAGACGGATGTCATCCCGCCGATTCATAAGCGCACCTTTGCTCCTTACATTGATCCATCCAACCTTATTGATGGTGAAGCTATGTTTAGAGCGTTGACCGGTATCAACTAGGCTACGCCTGACTTCCAGCTGATGGATAATCAAGGAAACGAAGAGGAAGAAGAGGCGCGAGATAATCCAGAGTCCTCAACCCGCCAGGAGTCATGAGCCGTCCTATAATACTTTGATATTTGTGTCTCAAAAACACTTATCTTCTTTGGGCCATTGTATGCCTTGTAATAGGATAGTTAAACTTTAATCTGTTGTCCGTCAATGGAAGATCTGGCACTTATGCTCATGATATCATCAAGTATGCAGATCAGATTTACTATTTTTCCTACACACAAACAGATCACAAGTGCCCTGGCGGTTTACCCCAAGGTGGGTCATAATACCCCATATAAAGACCACCGGTGACTAATTTTGTCCGCAACCAGGGCCGGTTTAATCATAACCTTATATAATTATAACAAAATATCATACATGTGATATTTGCTTACACTACCAGCTTATCATACCTATGTAGTAAGGGTTACAACCCAAAGATTGAGAGCACAACGCCCTGTTCAATTGATTTATACCGCCGGCATATAACGCCGCGTGCAGCAAAGGGCATTATTCCATAACCTAAAGCATAACACTCCAAGCATATCCTGGTGACTTATAGTCCAAAAACCAGGCTGCGTGAAAAAAACCCAGCGAGGCTCATAATATGAACCATAAGGCATGATAGCCGTCATCAGTTTCCAATCATATATCAACATGTCATAAGAGAAAAACCTCAGAAAATAATCTTCAAAAAATCAGAAAAGAAGGCTTTCATAGGCGGCAAGGCATAAAACCCAAGTGCTTTTCATGGGCTTGCACAGCCATGAGCTATCCTTCAATCTTTGTAAGCCAGACCTCACATGATCAACTACCATTGTATCCTTGACAAGTTTAGGCTCTTTAATAAGATTGACTATCAAGAGTTCAGTGGGTCATTCCAGGATTACCTGGGCGGAGTGGCAGACGTACAAGGCAGGATCAACTAAAATTCTTTGGTGTTATACACCTGGTGTTTCAATCCAAGAAGGGGTTATCAAAGCTATGTTCTGTGATCAGGGAGCCCCCAAGTGATATATTTTTGAGTTGTGCTCGCCGGGTACCTATGTTTGAGCTGTGATGTGCGGCAAACTCTCTTTGGTCCCTTTAAATAGGGCATCAATCCTCCAAGTGATCATATAAAGTGACAATAAAGACTCATGTTTCTTAGAAATGAAAAGACAGAGGCCCTGAATTATCAGGGATGCCGGCTTTATTATATTCATCATAATGTATACACTGATATAAATATGTACATCACGAGTGCCAATGGCTCAAGTGTAATAAGGCCAAAGATGAGCAATATTCCACGGCCGATGGGTCTCCTCCTCTGACATGCGTGAGTCCTTGTTGTCTTAAACATCAATAAGGTAGTATGACCCATTGTTTAGATTCTTGCTGACCACAAAGGGCCCTGCCCAAGGTGGGGATAGCTTGTGCATATCAGTTTGATCCTAGATAAGTCAGAGCACCAAATCGCGTTCTTGAAAGGTCCTGGTTTTAACCCGGCAGCTATGATAAAGGCGCAGATCCTGCTGGTAAATCGCCGAACGAGCCGTAGCAAGATCATGCTCCTCATCCAACAGGTCAATAGCATCCTGACATGCTTTTTCATTATCATCTTCAACATAAGCCGCCACACGGGGCGAGTCATGATGGATGTCACTAGGGAGAACTGCCTCTACTCCGTAAACCATGAAGAAAGGTGTGTAACCCGTAGATCTGCTAGGTGTGGTATTGATGCTCCATAATATTGAGGGTAATTCCTCCACCCAACAACATGGTGTCCTCTACAAAGGGGCCATAAGCTGGGGCTTAATGCCTTTTAAGATTTCCTGGTTGGCTCTCTCAGCTTGGCCATTGGCCTGGGGGTGAGCCACTGATGATACATCAAGTCGAATATGCTCTCGTTGACAAAACTCTTTCATAGCACCCTTGGACAGATTAGTGCCATTATCAATTATAATGTTGTGGGGAAAACCAAAACAGAAAATCACCTTTTTGATGAATTGAACTGATGTTGTCGCATCACACTTACTAACCGGCTCTGCTTCGACCCACTTTGTGAATTTGTCAACCGCCACCAAAAGGCAGGTCTTTTTATCCTTGGACCTTTTGAAAGGCCCAACCATATCAAGCCCCCAGACTGCAAATAGCCAAGCAATTGGAATCATACTCAACTCTTGAGCCGACACGTGAGCTCGTCTTGAAAATTTTTGACAACCATCACATTTACTGACCAAATCCTCTGCATCAGCATGAGCCGTCGACCAATAAAATCCATGACAAAAAGCCTTGGCCACGAGAGACTTAGAGCCGACATGATGACCACAATCTCCTTCACGAATCTCTCATAGCATCTCATGACCTTCTTCAGGAGAAACACAACATTGAAATGCCCCTATAACACGGCGATGATGCAACTCTCCATTGACAATAGTCATTGACCTGGACCGTCGGGTTACCTTCCTGGCCACAGTTTCATCTTCAGGCAACTCGCCCTGGGTCATATACGCCAAATATGGAACTCTCCAATCAGGAATAGCATGAAGAGCCGCCACCAGCTGCGCCTCGGGGTCAGGAATAGCAAGATCTTCCTCGGCAGGTAGTTTGACTGAATGATTATGCAGAATATCAAGGAAAATATTGGGTGGCACCGGCTTACGCTGGGATCCCAACCGGCTCAAAGCATCAGTCAGCCTGTTTTTCCTGCGGTAAACATGCTCTACTTGATAGCCCTTGAAATGACCAGCAATAGGATCAACCTCTCGGCGATAAGCCACCATGAATGGGTCTTTAGAATCCCAAGTGCCAGAAACTTGCTGGGCTACCAAATCAGAGTCACCAAAACACCTTACCTGGCTTAAGTTCATCTCCTTAGCCATCCAAAGACAGTGGAGCAAGGCGTCATACCTAGCTGCATTGGTAGTACAAGGGAACATCAACCTTAAAACATAACAAAATTAATCACCTCATGGGGAAGTCAAGATAACTCCAGCCCCTGAGCCTTCCAACTGCCTAGATCCATCGAAGTAAATAGTCTAATATGTGCTATCCGGTTTCTCCTCAGGCATCTGCAACTCTGTCCAATCATTGATGAAATCCACAAGTGCTGGAAGCTTGATGGTTGTACGAGGCATATACTTCAAACCATGGGGTCCAAGCTCAATGGCCCACTTGGCTACCCGACCTGTGGCTTCTCTGTTTTGAATAATATTCCCTAAAGGAGCAGAACTAACCACAGTGATGGGGTGACCTAGAAAATATTGCTTGAGCTTTCGACTAGCCATGAACACCCCATATACAATCTTCAGCCAATGCGGATACCTCTGCTTGGACTCAATGAGCACCCCACTGATGTAGCAAACCGGCCTCTGAACCGGATATTCCTTGCCCGACTCCTTCCTTTCCAACACAATTGCCATGCTGACAGCTCGGCTGTTGGCAGCCACATATAACAACAAAGGCTCTTTATCAATGGGAGCAGCGAGAACCGGGGGCTCAGCAACTGTTTCTTCAAGGCCTCAAATGCCTGATCAGCAACATCACTCCAGACAAAGTGATCTGTCTTCTTCATCATCTGGTAAAGTGGAATAGCCCTTTCACCCAGCCAGCTTATGAACCGGCTTAAGGCCGCAATATGACCCGCCAGACGCTGAACATCATTAATACATGCTGGTTTAGCCAGGGAGGTGATGGCCTTTATCTTTTATGGGTTAGCTTTGATACCCCATTCAAAAACCAGAAAGCCTAAGAGCTTGCCTGCTGGTACGCCAAAGACACACTTGGCCGGGTTAAGCATCATCTTGTAGACCTGGAGATTATCAAAGGTCTGTTTCAAGTCATCTATCAATGTTTCCTTCTTCCTGGTTTTCACCACAATATCATCCACATAAGCATGAACATTGCACCCAATCTGATCATGAAGGCAATTTTGCACACACGCTGGTAAGTCACCTGGACACTCTTGAGCCCAAAAGGCATAGACACATAACAAAAGGCTCCAAAGGGACTGATGAAGGCTATCTTCTCCTGGTCCTTAACTGCCATCTTGATCTAATGATAACCAGAATAAGCATCCAAAAAACTCAAACGCTCACAACCCGCCGTAGCATCAATGATCTGATCAATACGGGGGAGAGAAAAGGGATCAGCCGGACAAGCCTTGTTTAATTCCGTGTAATCCACACACATATGCCAAGTGCCATTTTTCGTAAATACTAGCACCGGGTTAGCAAACCACTCCGGATGAAAAATTTCAACAATAAACCCAGCCGCCAAAAGCCGGGCTACTTCTTCACCAATGGCCTTGCGCCCTTCTTCATTGAAATGGCAAAGGAATTGTTTGACCAGTTTAAACTTCGGATCAATATTGACAGTGTGCTCAGCGAGTTCCCTCTGTACACCTGGCATGCCTGAAGGTTTCCATGCAAAGATGTCCCGATTCTCACGGATGAACTCGATGAGTGTGCTTTCCTATTTCGGATCCAGATTAGCAATGATACCGAAGTGCTTGGATGAATCACCTGGAACGAAATTAACTATCTTAGTGTCACCCATCGACTTAAACTTCAACAGGGGTCATGCTCTATGGTTGGCTTCTTCAAAGATGTCATGTCCGTCGGGTCAACATTATCCTTGTAAAATTTCAATTCTTCTGTTGCACAGACAGACTCAACATAAGCAGCATCGCATTCCTCAAACTCCAAGGCTATCTTCCGGCTTCCATGCACTGTGATGTTGCCCTTGTGACCCGGCATCTTAAGCTGCAAATAAACATAACAAGGTCTTGCCATGAATTTAGCATAAGTCGGCCGTCCAAACAGAGCATGATAAGGGCTTTTGATTTTAACCACCTCAAAAGTCAGTGTCGGCCTTCCTTTGCGACACTGAATATTATTTTGCGCACTGGTGTTAGCCACAAAGTCTAAATTGCCATCAGCCTTACGCTTACCATTACCACCTTGGCTTGTCGTATTATATTGTTGCCCCTTTGTATTACCACTCTTCTTCCCCTTACCAGTCTTCTCTTCATCAGATTCAGGGTCTTTGGTACTATCAGAGTCGGCATACTTGACAAGATCCACCATGATCTCCCACATGTCATTGCAGTGGTGCTTAAGCCGTCCAAGCTTCTGCTTGAGAGGGAGGAAACGACAATTTTCTCCAACATCAAAACCGCTGAGCCGACATTGATGCTGTCTAATGAGTGTATAATAGTTGAGATCCTACGCACCCAGTGGGTTGTTGACTCGCCCTCACCTTGGACACAAGAATCCAAAACCAGGATCGACATAGGCTGCTTGCATGTGTCTTTGAAATTTTGGATAAAACGGGCCTTCAGCTCCACCCTTGACACAATGGGGTAGGCGAGCAGCCCTTTCAACCAAGTGCGAGCCGGCCCGTCCAACATCATGGTGAAATACTTAGCACATGCGGCATCGCTAACATCCAGCATCTCCATGGCCATCTCATAACTTTCAATCTAAGCTTCAGGTGGTTGGTCTGCTATGTAATTAGGCACCTTGCGAGGACCCTTGAAATCCTTGGGGAAACACTTGTTACGTAGAGCCGGCACTAAACATGGCACACCCAAGGTTCTAAAGATCACGCCTGCCTCCATCGAAGCTGACGGATAAGCCGGAGAGTGTTGATGAGCCGCTTGCTGAGCCGCCAGCTCGGCCTCGCGACGCACTCTGCCCTAATCCACTAGAGGCTGAGCATTGGCACCACCGGGCACCGGGTCATGTCCACGAGGCTGGTGATGGCGCTGTTCACTGCTTGAAACCATCTGTGAGTGAATGTGCCTGCTCTAACTCCGGCTTGGAGGAGGGGTTGAGTGAATCTGATCGCGACTGTAAGAATAAGCCGCCTGCTGAGCCACAACTGTTGGAAGAAGTTCTCTGGCCCTCCGTGTCTCTATCACCGTTGGAGACTCGCCTTCAACCGATAGAGCCGCCAATCGCATTGCCACAACAATCATATTGTCCAACGGGTTAGAATAATGACCCGGAGGTGTCGGAACATTCTGAGGCAGAGTATTACTCAAACGTGGTGGGTCCATTGCCTGTGGCTGAACCGGCGCTCCGATCCCACGTGCTTCGACCACCCGGTTTACCACTAGAGGGTCACTAGTCCCTGCTCCAGGCATGTTGAAGAGGTTCCTCGGCTCATAAACTGGGGGTAGATGACTCCGGTGCCTCCTCCTCATGACCTCATTTGAAGCGTTTTGATCTAACGTGAGCCGGAAGGAATCCCCTTGGATCCGCTATGCCTGGGCATCCAAAACAGCTCACTCTATAGCCATCCTAGCATTCTCAACCCCCAACTCTTCCTTGGCTTGAGCTATCTCCTCTCGCAACTTCGCCAGATCCACCTTGTGTTGTTCCTGGTTGTCCAGGGTGAGCTCCACCCCCATCTGAGTCGCCAGAGCCTCCAATAACTCTATGAGAATTTGAGCCGGCGGGCGTGCCGAACCGCTAGCACTAGCCACCGCCGCAGCCATTGAACTGGAGGTCATATCCGCGGCGGTTGTTGAACCAAGCACCGGTTGTGTACCTCCCATGAAGATCGTGACCCTATTCGGCGGCTCATAGTGGTCCAGAATACTGTCGCCATTGGAATAGCCCCCAAGTCAGCCGTTTTGCAATTGATACATTAGATCGGTCTCGCCGGTGGATGACTCACCATCAGAGTAGATGACCGTCTCATCACCAGACACAGATTCTTCTCCAATTTCCATCCCATGGGTGAAACCAACAAAGGCACGCTTCATGGAGGGTTGAACTCGGGCGGGTCGTGCACGCTGAGCCGTCTCGACGATGTCGATGCAAATGTCCGGCTTAGGACCCGGTTCGCCGATCTTGCTGATGAAGACATGGATTCCGCCGAAGGGGACCCGGTACCCATATTCGATTGAGCCAGCCTCAAGGCCCCGGCCTGCATCACTGATGTAGAGCTTGCCGCGATGACTCTTGCTCATCCGGCCCACAGCGTATCCGTTGATCCCTTCAAAGCTGCCCTTCAACAACTCGAAACCACCATGCGCGAGCCCCACGATGGGCGCCAACTCCCGTGGAATTTTCACGGAGATGTCCTAGCAGAAGGACTTAGTCACAAGGCCATCGTAGCTAGGTTATCTTAAAGGGGTTAAACAGGACAAAGGACACAGAGAGTTTATACTGGTTCGACCCCTTATGATGAAGGTAAAGGTCTACTCCAGTTTGGGATTGTATTGCTAGGGTTTCGATTACCAGGGAGGGAATACGCTTGACCTAGTTCTCGATCTCTTGTTTCTTGCCCTAAGCCGCCGCTGGGTCGTTCCTTTATATACACAGGTTGACGCCCGGTGGTTCACAGAGTCCTGACCGGTTCATACACAACATGTCCAACTCGGTGACTAACTACGCATGCCTTACAACACAAGTCATACATACATGGCAGTTCATCCTCCTGGACCTTAAGTCGCTTCTGGGCCTTAGACCATCAATGGGCTCATATGATCCGCCATCTTCATTGGTAAACCGCCAGTGGTATGACCCAGCCCCTCCTGGGCAGTTCATACCCAATAGTCATATCCCCAACAGACGCCGTTGTATATTGATTTTCTGTAATGTAAAAAACAAGCAAAAAATAGCAACTGCACTGGGCACTGGGTCAATAGGTTAGTCCCAAAAAATGATATAAAGTTGCTATAAAATGATTGTAAAACATCCAAGAATGATAATATAACGGCATGAATACTACATAAATTATAGATACGTTGGAGACTTATCACGGGTTTACCTGGAGATGTTGTTAAGAAGAAGGTTTTCCCTTTATCTTTGAAGGGAAAAGCGTTGGCATGGTATAGGCTATGAGATGATATTGGATCTTGGAATTGGAATCGATTGAAATTGGAGTTCCACCAAAAAAATGTATCCTACGCATTTAGTTCATTGTGATCGGAATTACATATATAATTTTTGGCCTCGTGAAGGAGAAAGTGCCGCTCTAGCTTGGGGGAGGCTGAAGTCAATGTTATATTCATGCCCCAATCATGAGTTCTCAAGAGAAATTATTAGCCATAATTTGTATGCTCGACTTTCTCATAATGATCGATCCATGCTTGATATTTCTTGTGCTGGTTCTTTTATGAAGAAGACTATTGAGTTCCGGTGGGATCTTTTGGAAAGAACTAAACGCAACTCTGAAGATTGGGAACTCAACGAAGGTAAATAGTCAGGTATTAAGCTTAAGTATGATTGTGTTAAATCTTTTATTAATACCGATGATTTTCAAAAGTTTAGCACTAAATATGGACTTAACTCTGAGATAGTAGCCTCCTTTTGTGAATCATTTTCTACTCATGTTGATCTCCCTAAACAGAAGTGGTTTAAATATCACCCACCTATTAAAGAAGATATTAAAGAATCGGTATTAGCTAAAGAAGAAACTATACTTTATAATGTTGATCCAGTTGTTCCTACTGCTTATACTGAGAAACCACGTTTCACTGTTATGATAAAGGAACATGCTAAGGTTTCAACTATGGTTAACAAAAGTTATATTAGAACACCCAAACCTGATGAACAAATCAAAGTAGATCCTAGTGTTGCTATACTTAAAGATCTCCTAGAAGAAAATATAGATGGCATGTTATTTACTTCTGCAATGAAGCTACAAGAATTTCCAAACCTAATAAAGAGGAAAAATATAGAGCCATTGTGGGCATGCCTGTTGTATCGGTTAAAATAGGAGATCACTGTTATCATGTTTTATGTGACATAGGTCTTAGCGTGAGTGTTATTCCCTTTACTTTATATCAAGAAATTATGAATGACATAGCACCCGCTGAAATAGAAGAAATAGATTCCACTATTAAACTTTCTAATAGAGACACCATCACACCACTTGGGATTGTTAGTGATATTGAAGTCTAGTGTGGGAAAATAAAATACCCTATTGGATTTCTTGTTCTTGGTTCCCCACAAGATGACTTTTGTCCCATTATCTTTGGTAGACCTTTCTTGAACACCGTTAATGCTAAGATAGATTGAGAGAATCGAACTGTCGATGTTAGTTTTGGTGATGAGTCTCATGAGTTTAATTTTTCCATGTTTAGTAGAAAGCATCATGAAAAAGAATTGCCTAGTAAGGATGAAATAATTGTCCTTGCTTCTGTTGCTGTGCAAGCTAGACCATGAAAATGATTTACATATGCATGATAGAAATGAAATAGATAAGATTTTGTTTGAACAACGTCCTCTGCTTAAACACAATTTGCTTATTGAAACTCTAGGAGGTCCTCCTCCAACTAAAGGTGATTCTGTGTTTGAATTAAAACAATTGCCAGACACTTTGAAATATGCTTATCTTGATGAAAACAAGATACATCTTGTTATCATTAGTGCTAACCTTTCAGAACATGAAGAAGAAAGATTATTGAAAGTTCTAAGGAAGCACTAAGCTGCTATTGGATATACTCTTGATGATTTAAAGGGCATTAGTCCCACTCTATGTCAGCACAACATTAATATGGAACCTGATGCTAAACCCGTTGTTGATCACCGACGTTGGTTAAATCCGCAGATGATAGAAGTGGTAAGAATGGAAATATTAAAACTTCTGGAAGCAGGTATTATCTATCCTATAGGTGATAGTAGATGGGTAAGTCCTGCTCATTGTGCCCTTAAGAAAGGAGGTATTATTGTTGTTCCTAATGATAAGAATGAACTTATTTCACAGAGAATTGTTACCGTCTATAGAATGGTAATTGATTTCAGAAAATTAAACAAAGCAACTAGAAAAGATCATTACCCTCTACATTTTATTGATCAAATGCTAGAAAGATTATCTAAGCACACACATTTTTGCTTTCTTGATGGATATTCTGGTTTTTCACAAATACCTGTTTCTCAACCTGATCAACAAAATGACCACTTTCACTTGTCCTATTGGAAGTTATGCTTATAGATGTATGCCTTTTGGTTTATGTAATGCACCTGCTACCTTTCAAAGATGTATGACTACTATATTCTCTGACATTTGTGGAAAGATTATTGAGGTTTTCATGGATGACTTCTATGTTTATGGGAAGTCTTTTGATGATTGTTTAAGCAATCTTGATCGAATTTTGCAGAGATGTGAACAAACAAATCTTGTCTTGAATTGGGAGAAGTGCCGCTTTATGGTTAATGAAGGCATTTTCTTGGGTCATAAAATTTCTGAAAGAGCTATTGAAGTGGACAAAACTAAGGTTTATGCAATTGAGAAAATGCCATGTCCTAAAGATATCAAAGGTATTCGTAGTTTCCTAGGTCATGTTGGTTTCTATAGGAGATTTATCAAAGTCTTCTCTAAAATTTCTAGGCCTCTTAGAAACCTTTTGCAACGGGATGTCCCTTTTATTTTTATGATGATTGTTTAGAAGCCTTCGAAACACTCGACAAAGCCTTAATTTCTGCACCTATTGTTCAACCACCTGACTGGAACTTGCCTTTTGAAATTATGTGTGATGCTAGCGATGATGTCGTTGGTGCTATGCTACCTCTTGAGCATGCGTTGGTTTACCCTTGAAGAGGAAAGGGTGATGCAGCAAAGTAGCGTAAGTATATCCCTCAGTTTTGAGAACCAATGTATCAATCTAATAGGAGACAACGCACAAGTCACCTAGCACCTGCACAAACAATCAAGAACCTTCCAACCAACGCGATACAGGGTTGTCAATCCCTTCATGCTCACTTGCAAAAGTGAGATCTAATAGAGATAGTAAAGTCAATATTTTGGTATTTTTGTTGTATAGATTGGAAAGTAAAGATTGCAAAATAGTAAACGAGATGCGATGTAAATAAAGAGATGTAATATAATAGAAAAGAGACCCAGGGGCCATAGGTTTCACTAGTGGCTTCTCTCAAGATAGCATGTATTACGGTGGTTGAACAAATTACTGCCGAGCAATTGATAGAAAAGCGCATAGTTATGAAGATATCTAAGGCAATGATCATGAATATAGACATAACGTCCTTGTCAAGTAGACCGAAACGATTCTGCATCTACTAGTATTACTCCACACATCGACCGCTATCCAGCATGCATCTAGAGTATTAAGTTCATAAGAAAGGAGTAACGCATTAAGCAAGATGACATGATGTAGAGGGATAAACTCAAGCAATATGATATAAACCCCATCTTTTTATCCTCGATGGAAACAATACAATACATGCCTTGCTGCCCCTACTGTCACTGGGAAAGGACACCACAAGATTGAACTCAAAGCTAAGCATTTCTCCCATTGCAAGAAGGATCAATCTAGTAGGCCAAACTAAACCGGTAATTCGAAGAGACTTGCAAAGATATCAAATCATGCATATAAGAATTCAGAGAAGAACCAAATAATATTCATAGATAATCTTGTTCATAAATCCACAACTCATCGAATCTCAGCAAACACACTACAAAAGAGTATTACATCGAATAGATCTCCGAGAACATCCGGGAGAACTTTGTATTGAGAATCAAAGAGAGAGAAGAAGCCACCTAGCTAATAACTATGGACCCGGAGGTCTGTGGTAAACTACTCACGCTTCATCGAAGAGGCAATGGTGTTGATGAAGAAGCCCTCCGTGATCGATTCCCCCTCCCGCAGATCATTGGAAAAGGCCCCAAGATGGGATCTCACGGGTACAGAAGGTTGCAGTAGTGGAAAAGTGGTTTCGTGGCTCTCCCTGATGTTTCTAGGGTATAAGAGTATATATAGGTGAACAAAATACGTCACTGGAGCTACAAGGGGCCCACGAGGGTGGGGGTGCGCCCTCCTGCCTCTTTTCTTCCTCGTGGACTTCCAGACTTCGACTCCAAGTCTTTTGGATTGCTTTCGGTCCAAGAAAGATCCTCGCGAAAGTTTCATTCCGTTTGGACTCCGTTTGGTATTCCTTTTCTGCAAAACTCTAAAATAGGCAAAAAAACAAAAACTGGCACTGGGCCTCCGGTTAATAGGTTAGTCCCAAAAATAATATAAAAGAGCATATTAAAGCCCATTAAACATCCAAAACAGATAATATAATAGCATGGAACAATCAAAAATTATAGATATGTTGGAGACGTATCATGCTATTCTAGGATAAAGAGTTGATATGAAACTGAATGTTATTCATTATGCTAGTAAAACTTTAGAAAGTGCTCAACGAATTTATGCTACTACTGAAAATAAATTTCTAGCAGTGGTGTTCGCTTGTGATAAATTTATATCCTACATTGTTGATTCAAAAGTAATTGTAAACACCGACCATGCTGCTATTAAATATCTTATGGAAAAGAAAGATGCCAAACATAGACTTATTCGATGGGTTCTCTAGCTACAAGAATTTGATTTACATATTATTGATAGGAAAGATGCCAAACCTAGACTTATCCATAGCTGATAACTTGTCTAGGCTTGAAAATGTGCTTGATGACCCTCTACCTATAGATGATAGATTTCCTGATGAGCAGTTAGTTGCAATAAATGTTGCCCGTAATACTCCTTGGTATGCTGACTATCCTAATTACATTGTTGCTAAATATTTACCACCTAGCTTTACATACCAAGAAAAGAAAAAAAATCTTCTATGATTTAAGGCACTACATTTGGGATGACCCACATCTTTATAAAGAACGAGTAGATGGCATTATTAGATGTTGTGTACCTGAGCTTGAACAGGGATAAATCCTACGGAAATGTCACTCTGAAGCTATGGAGGGCATCATGCTAGAGATATAACTGCTCACAAGGTATTGCAATCTGGATTTTATTGGCCTACTCTCTTCAAGGATGCCTGTAAGTTCGTCTTATCTTGTCATGAATGCCAAAGAATAGGTAATACCGGTAAGCGTTAGGAAATTCCTATGAATTATTCACTTGTTGTTGAACCATTTGATGTTTGGGGATTTGATTACATGGGACCTTTTCCTTTCCCTAATGGGCATACACATATTTTGGTCGCTGTTGATTATGTTACTAAATGGGTAGAAGCTATTCCAACCAGTAGTGTTGATCACAACACCTCTATTAAAATGCCTAAGGAAGTTATTTTCCCAAGGTTTGGAGTCCCTAGATATTTAATGACTGATGGTGGTTCACACTTTATTCATGGTGCTTTCCATAAAATGTTTGTCAAGTATGATGTTAACCATAGAATTGCATCACCTTATCATCCTCAGTCTAGTGGTCAAGTTGAACTTATCAATAGAGAAATAAAATTAATTTTGCAAAAGACTGTCAATAGGTCCCGGAAGAATTGGTCTACGAAATTAGATGATGCACTTTGGGCTTATAGAACAGCTTATAAAGATCATATGGGTATGTCTCCTTATAAAATGGTTTATGGAAAAGCTTGTCATTTGCCTCTTGAGTTAGAACATTAAGCATATTGGGCAATCAAAGAACTCAACTATGATTTCAAACTTTCTGGTGAAAAGAGGCTATTTGATATTAGCTATTTAGATGAATGGAGAACCCAAGCTTATGAAAATACCAAGTTGTCTAAAGAAAATTTTAAGAGATGCCATGATAAGGGAATCCAAAAGCACGAGTTTAAAGTTGGAGAATATGTTCTTTTGTAGAACTCCCGTTTCATATTCTTTGCAGGAAAATTCCTCTCAAAATGGGAAGGACCCTATGTTATCGAGGAGGTTTATCGGTTTAGAGCTATCAAAATAAATAATGCCGAAGGTACTAACCCAAAGGTTGTTAATGGGTAACGAATAAAACATTATATCTCAGGTACGCCCATTAATGTTGAATGTAATATTATCCAAAGTTTGACACTAGAAGAACACATAAAAGAGTCCTTCCAGAACACTCCAGAATCGTGAAAATAAGGAGGTACGTGATACGGTAAGGAAACATACTCCGAAAAATCCACAAAATTATTTTTCTTAGTTTTGGAATATTTAGAAAAATAGGAAAATAAGAAACTTCTATGAAGCGTACCCTGGTGGGCATAAGACACCAGGGCGTGGCTTGCTAGGCACGCCTAGGTGAGTTGTGCCCACCTCGGGTACCTTTCGGACTCCCGTTTTCTTCCGTTTTATTGTTTCCTAAGATAAAAAATCTTTATATACCCCCTGAACCTATTGACCACCATATCATCGAGAAATCTTATGTTTCCTTTTCTTGTTGTTTTCCTGTCAAATCTAAAAATATGTCATCCCAAGACTCCAAGGGTGAGAGCTATGTTGTTGATTTCATCACAAACCCCAAGTCCTATGGGGATGTGGAGCACTATGGCTGGACCACGGAGGAAGAGGAAGACTATTATCCTAGGGAGAAGGAGGAGACGAGCTCAGATGAGGATGAAACCCCGTTGCCTCAACCAGGGGACATGCATGTGGAATTCAAGCAGTCAAGCCTCACGAACAAACCAAAGAGGCCTAAGGTTCAGTTTATACCCATCCGTCTTTTGCAGGAAAGTAAGCAAGATTTATGCAAAAAGTTACTAGAGCTTGAACAGGAGATCGGTGAACTGAAGGAGGAAAATTCTATCCTCAAGCATAAGCTGAGAAAGAAGGACATGATCGCCTCTTCATCACCACCACCACCTTCTTCATCACCAAAAGAAAATTGAGTATCGGGTATTGGCACTCCCCTTGGTTTCTGCCATGTTTGGAGGAGGTGCCCCGGTATCGTATCATCCCCACTATCTTTTACCTTTACTTATTTTAGTTCAATCTTTTGCTTTAGATGAATAAAAGTTTAGTTTGATCCTTTCTTTTCGAGAGTTTGCTTAGTGATCTAACCTTGTAATCATGTAAGAGATATAAAATAAAGTTTATTTTTAGTTTTTGCTTTCTTTCCTTTCTTGTTACAACAAAAATAAAGAAAATAAATAAAAGGAAAAGAAATAAATCAAGAAGATCATATGCTAATCTTATGGTAGGTGATGACACCACATAAGGAAAAGTATAAGTATAAAATTTAATTAGAGATTGATAAACATAGCATTAGTCAATGATGCAACTCAAGAAGGAATTAATAAGGGAAGAGAACATTCACACATAAATACACTATCCTAGAAATATTTTGTGATCGTGAGCCCCCATCAACATATTATATGCCAAAATTGTTGACGTTGGACAAGGAAGCCAACTTAATGATTTATGTTTGTTCATATTCACATAGAAGTCATATTGTCATAGACCCTGTAACATGTGGTGCTTGCCCCTATCTTTGCTAGCCAAAAATTCCGCACTAAGTAGAGATACTACTTGTGCATCCAAAAACACTTAAACCCAAATCTTATTCTCAAGAGTCCACCATACCTACCTAGGGATTGAGCAAGATCCCTCAAGAAAGTTGTCATCGGTGCAATAAGGGAATAAAAAATGCTTCTAAAAGTGTGAGATCATTTAGCGTAAGAGAAAATTGAGCGTTGTACAAACTTGTGATGGTGAAGAATAAAAGCGACAGACTGCACAATAAAGGCTGCAATCGCAAGGGGCAATACAATGAGACGTTCTTTTGGACTAAGGGGTTGAGCATACAAACAAATAAGTGCATGGGAACCTTTGCTTCCCTCTACGAAGGGCCTATCTTTTACTTTTATGTACTTACTTTTATGCAAAGAGTCAAATTTTCTCTTTATTCCTTTTTATTTTCTCCTTTGGCAAGCATCATATGGTGAGGAAAGATTTAGGCACATATGTCCAATTGAATATGGGTAGCATGAGTTATTATTGTTGACATCACCCTCGAGGTGAATACATTGGGAGGCGAAACTATAAGCCCCTATCTTTCTATGTGTCCGGTTGAAACATTTTGCTCATGTGTATGTGGTGAGTGTTAGCAATCATAGAAGACTATATGATGGTTGAGCATGTGGACTTGCATAAAGGCTCCGACACGTGACCCTTCCTGAAAAGATGACGAATTGTGGTTGCAAAGTGGACTAAGAACATAGTTTGTTAGTTTCTAATAGAGTTTTTGCTTTATACTTCGATTGTGTGATCAATTGTCACTTATTCATGAGAAGTCTATGATAAAAGTTCTATGATAAGAGTCATATGTTTAAGTTTGTTGCTGTTATAATATTCAACATGATGCTTCTATGTCCGTATTTTGTTTTTATCGACACCTCTCTCTCTAAGCATGTGGACATGTTTTTCGATTTCGGTTTTCGCTTGAGGACAAGCAAGGTCTAAGCTTGGGGGAGTTGATACGTCCATTTTGCATCATGTTTTCCTACTATTATTTATGATGTTTTTATGCATAATAATGCTTTTTGGAGTAATTCTAGTGAATTTTCTCTCATAATTTGTAAGGTACATACAAAGAGGGAGAATTCTGGCAGCTGGAAATCTGGACCTAGAAAAGCTACGTCAGGCTACCTATTCTGCACAACTGCAAACAAGCTGCAACTTCACGGAGAACTTTTATGGAATATATGATGAATATTGGAGCAAATAAGTACCAGGGCGGGCCCACCAGGTGGGAACAACCCATCTGGGTGTGCAGGGAGCCCAGGCACGCCTTGGTGTGTTGTGCTCACCCAGGCCCACCTCCGGTGGCCATCTTCTGGTATATAAGTCATTTTGACCTAGAAAAAAAATAAGGAGAGGACTTTCGAGATGGAGAGCCACCGTCTCGAGGCGGAACTTGGGCAGGAGCACTTTTTCCCTTTGGCGGAGCGATTCCGCCGGGGGAACTTCCCTCCTAGAGGGGTAAATCATCGTCATCATCATCACCAACAACTCTCTCATCTTGGGGATGGCTATCTCCATCAGCATATTCAACAGCACTGTATCATCTCAAACCCTAGTTCATCTCATATGTTCAATCTTGTTACCGGAACTATAGGTTGGTGCTTGTGGGTGACTAGTAGTGTTGATTACATCTTTTAGTTGATTACTATATGGTTTATTTGGTGGAAGATTATATGTTCAGATCCATTATGCTATTTAATATGCCTCTGATCTTGAGAATGTTTATCACTTGTGAGTAGTTACCTTTGTTCTTTAGGTCACCGGAGAAATCATCTTGCAAGTAATAGTATGCATGTTGTGAAATTGATATGTGTTTGATATTTTAATAGTATGCATGTTGTGATTCCCTTAGTGGTGTCATGTGAACGTCGACTACATGACACTTCACCATATTTGGGCCTAAGAGAATGCATTGTGGAGTAGCAATTAGATGATGGGTTGCGAGAGTGACAGAAGCTTAAACCCTAGTTTATGCTCTATTTCGTAAGGGACCAATTAGATCCAAAAGTTTAGTGTTATGGTTAGAATTTATTCTTAATACTTTTCTCATAGTTGCGGATGCTTGCGGGGGGTTAATCACAAGTAAGAGGTTTGTTCAAGTAAGAACAACACCTAAGCACCAGTCCACCCACATATCAAATTATCAAAGTAGTGAACATAAATCGAACCAACATGATGAAAGTGACTAGATGAAATTCTCATGTACCCTCAAGAACGCTTTGCTTATTATAAGAGATCGTTTTGGCATGTCCTTTGCCTCAAAAGGATTGGGCTACCTTGCTGCACTTTTGCTACTATTATCGTTACTTGCTCGTTACAAATTGCCTTGCTATCAAACTACCCTGCTACTTACAATTTCAGCAGTTGCAGACATTACCTTACTAAAAACCACTTGTCATTTCCTTCTGTTCCTCGTTGGGTTCGACACTCTTACTTAGCGAAAAGAGCTACAATTGATCCCCTATACTTGTGTGTCATCAATCCCTTCCTTCCTTCATTTTGGGGGAAGAGGACCAAGGCCACTATAAATATAGGTTAGCCACCATCATAGAAGGGGATTGGGTCCGGGCAATCCAGTTGAACCTTCACCAGCTCACACCAACACAAGAACATACCTCCTGAGGTGGTTCTTATTCTATACTTGTTCATCCTCAACCCACTGCGAGGCTAATCCACCACAAAGCAGGAGTAGGGTCTTACACTGCAAGGTGGCCCAAACTTGGGTAAACTGCCTTATCTCTCTCCTTTCATGTTCATTGAGCTAGGCTGTGAGAACGTCAAGTTGGCAGGACGGGGAGTTCTTCACACACACCCTAGAGTTCGAATCCTTCTTGGTTCTACGGAGCCCCGAATCCGACATTTGGCACGCCAGGTAGGGGTGCATCGAAGATTCACCTCCTCATCTGTTGTATCCCGCCCTCACTGTTCGGCTCTCATGGCAGGCGTCGCTCCATTGGCCGAGCCACCGGGAGCATTTGGAGGTGCTGTGGGGCACTGGCTTTCACCCCCACCCTGTGGCAACCGCAGTGGACGCCAAAGTTCAGGTCGGAGCTGCCGCCTCGATATGACGGCATGGCGGATCTGACAGGGTTTCTCCAGGCATATGCGGAGGCTGTCTGGGCAGCCGGCAGTGACGACTAGGCCATGGTGATTGGCTCCCCATGGCCCTTACGGGTATGCCGCGCACCTGGCTCCTACGCTTGCCGGAGTCTTCAGTGGCCTCCTAGGAAGAGCTGCATGGCCTCTTCATCGCGCGCTTCATGGCACTGGTGCCCAACACCGTTGCGGCCCTCCTTGGCAGCTCGCAGGCGCCGGGCTCAGACCACCACATCAAGCAATTCTTCTGTCAGGCGGGCGCTGCCCAGGGGCAGCAGGGAGCCCCTCCGGGATAGGTAGCGCCTAAGGCCGACCTCACCTTTGAATCGAGGGACCACCTCGAGACCACGGCCGGCGTCGGCGTGCTCCCTATGATCTGCACCCCCACCATCTGCAACGTGGCAGTCACCAGGACCGTCATCGACGGTGGCACTGGCCTCTAGGGCAGTTCCGCCTCCATGTGCCTTACGGTCGGCTCCTCCGCACCAAGCCTTTCTCTGGGGTCGTTGATGGCTCCACCTGCCCTCTAGGGAAGATCCGCCTCCATGTCACCTTTGGCACACACGATAACTACCGTACCAAGCTCATCGACTTCGACATCACCCGCATCAGCCTCCCATACAACGCCATCCTCGGTTATCCAACCCTGGCCAAGTTCATGGCAGCGACTCATCCCGGCTACAGCCTCATGAAGATGCCGGGAAGCAGTGGCATCCTCACCGTGACGGGGGTTGCTAAGGATGCGCTCTCAGCCCTCAACCTCACCTTCAAGGCCGCGGCGGCCACGCGCCCACACAGGGAGGGGGATCCGGAAGGCCCGAGATCAGCACTAGGAAAGAAGAAGCAATTGTTTTGCCAAGATCGGGCCGAGACGAAGCAGGTGCCAGTCGATGAAGACAGGGGGTCGGGCTCCACCTTCACCATAGGCGCCAGCCTCCCCCTAGATCAGGAAGAGGCGCTGGTCAGCTTCCTCCATGCGAACAAGGACGTATTTGCATGGGAAGTGGCAGACCTGGTTGGGGTTCCACGTGGGGTAATCGAGCACCACCTGATGGTGTGCCCCAACGCACGACCGGTAAAGCAGAAGGCGCAGTGGCAAGCATCGGAGAAGCAGTCGTTCATCGTCTAGGAGACCCGCAAGCTACAAGAGGCCGGCGTCATTCCGGAAGTACGACATCCAGTTTGATTGGCGAACCCAGTTATTCTCCCCAAGAAGGGCGGGAAGGAGCGAATGTGTGCCGATTTCACCAACCTCAACAAGTCTTGTCCTCAAGACCCCTCTCCCGTGCATCGATCAGATTGTCGACTCCACCGCTAAGTGCGCTTTACTATGCTTCCTGGATGCCTTCTCGAGCTATCACCAAATCAAGATGGCGGTGCAGGATGTTGAGAAGACAGCCTCCCTAACCCCGTGCAGGGTGTACTGCTACACCTGCATGCCGTTCGGGCTACGCAATCGTGGGGTAACCTTCCAGCGGCTGATGCACATGGCCCTGGGTCAGTAGCTCAGGAGGAACACCGAGGCATACGTCGATGACATAGTGGTGAAATCTCGGGAGGCAAGAACCCTCATTGAAGATCTGGAGGAGACGTTCGCCAGCCTGCGCAAGTTGAACCTGTGACTCAACCTGGAAAAATGTGTGTTTGGCATCCCATCTAGCAAGCTACTAGGTTTCCTAGTGTCACACAGAGGGATTGAGGCCAACCCGGAGAAGGTCAAGGCTATAGAGAGGATGAGTCCGCTGCAAACTCTCAAGGAGAAGGAGAAGATGGCAGGTTGTGTAACCTCGCTTGGGCATTTCATCTCCAAGCTAGGGGAGCGCACCTCCCCTTCTTCAAGCCGATGAAAAAGAAGGGCCCGTTTGAGTGGACTCCGGAGGCTGACGCGGCCTTCCAAGACCTCAAGAGGTGCCTCACCAGCCCACCAGTGATGGTAGCGTCGCGCCCCCTCAAACCCTTGGTGCTGTACCTGGCCTCCACACCTCACTCTGCTAGCACAGCGCTCGTGGCAGTCTGGGAGGAGCGGCCAATTAAGGGCAAGCGGTGTAGCGCCCCGCACCCGGCCAAGACGCCGTAGCTTCAGGGAAGTTCTCCTGAGGCCTCAGCCATCCCTCCGATGAGCAGGACCCCTAAGGATGGCGCTCCTGAGGCCACGATTGCCCGGTCAGGTGACCAAACTCCTGAGGTTCCCCAGCCTTGGGAGGCACCGAACCCCACCAACACTTCCACCCTCGTCGAGCACTCGGTGTACTTCATCAGCACGATGCTGCATGATGCGCGAGCGTGCTACCCCATGCGCCAAAAGCTCTTGCTCGCACTCCTCGTTGCCTCCTGGAAACTGCGTCACTACTTCGAAACCACCCCATCAAGGTTATCTCAGCTTACCCCTTGGAGAGGGTCCTCCAGAGACCTAACATCGTGGGAAGGGTCGCCAAATGGAACATTGAATTGCAAGCATTCCAGTTGGAGTTCAGCACCACCAGGATCATCAAGGGTGTGCCCTCGCCAATTTTGTGGCGGAGTGGACTGATGCCCCTACCCGAGAAGTGGGCGACGACTGTTCTCTCATGCCCAGAGACGAAGCACCGGATGGTTGGGTCATGTACTTCGACGGTGCATTTGCACGTCAGGGCACAGGGGCTGGAGCTATGCTCATCTCGACCACCCAGGACAAGCTCTACTACGCCGTGCAGCTATGCTTCCAGTGTGGCGAGAAGGTCTCCAACAACATTGTTGAATATGAGGGCCTAATCGTCGGCCTCAATGCTGCGGCGGCTCTGGGGGTGAGGCGACTCCCAGCTCCTCGTCAACTTCTCCAACAAGGCGTACAAGCCAAATGACGAGCACATGGAGGCATACCTTGAGGAGGTACGCAAAAGTGAGAAACACTGCTTGGGCTTGGAATTGTGGCATGTGCCACGAGGCACGAACAAGGAGGCAGACGACATCACCAAGAGAGCGTCCCGACGTCAACCTCAGGAGCCTGGCGTCTTTGAGGAGCGGCTCTTCCAGCCATCAGCACCTCCCCTTGCTGCTGGACCAGCATCGCCTCAAGAAGAGCTCCCCCCGGCGCCTCCTTCGGGTGCCCCAGCTTGCGGCCCAACCTCGGGAGCTCGCCTGCTCCTGGCACTCGAGCCTCAGGAGGGGTGCTGGACCGAGGAGTTTAAGACGTACCTGCTCCGGGGCACCTTGCTAGAGAAGGAGGAAGATGCAGAGCGTGTGGCCCGCCAGGCCACTACGTACTACATCCAGGATGGAGAGATATACTGAAGGCGCTCGAACGATGTTTCTTTACGATGCATCTCCAGGGAGCAGGGATGCGAGCTGCTGGCCAACATACATGGCGGGGACTGTGGGCATCACTCCTCATCGCGCACCCTCATGGGCAGGGCATTTCAAAACAAATTCTACTGGCCCACGACGCTCAATGATGCCATCGAGCTGGTAAGATCTTGTGATGCCTATCAGTTCCATGCCAAGCAGACCCACCAGCCCGCCCAGGGCCTCCAGACCATCCCACTCTCGTGGTCATTCATGGTCTAGGGGTTGGACATCCTGGGCCCATTCCGACGGGTTCCTGGGGGCTACCGCTACCTCTACGTCGCCATTGACAAGTTCAGCATGTGGTGGAGGTGGACGCCGTCCGCACCATCCCAGTCGGCTCGGTCGTCAAGTTCGTCAAGGGAATCATGAGCCATTTCGGGGTTCCTAACTACAACATCACGGACAATGGCTCTCAGTTCACGAGCAACCTTTTCAGAATATATTGTGCTAACCTTGGAATGCAGATATACTACGCTTCAGTGGCACACCCATGGAGCAACAACCAGTCTGAGCGTGGCAACGCGGAGGTCTTGAGGGGCCTCAAGGCGAGGACCTTCAAGAAGGAGCTTGAGGCCTACGGTAGGGGCTGGCTCGATGAGCTCCAGTCCGTGATGTGGTCCATCCGCTCCATCACGACCAAACCCACGGGTGAGACTCCGTTCTTCCTTGTCTACGGAGCCGGGGCGATCCTCCCTCACGAGGACAGGCAACTCTCCGCGCGGGTCTTGGCATTCAACAACGCACACCAGGATGCCTCATGCGGGATGGACCTCGTGCTGGGGTAGGAGCACCGCTGCCAAGCCTCGCTCCATGTAGCGAGGTACCAGTAGTCACTGCGGCAGTATCACTGCCGTAGCATCCACTCCAGGACGCTCGAGGTGGGTGATCTCGTCCTGAGGCACGTGCTCTCCAGGGAATGGCTTCATAAGCTCTCACCCATGTGGGAGGGCCCGTTCTGGATCGCCCATGTCTCCAAGCCTGGCGCCGCATGCCTGGAGACGCGGGACGGGATCCCCATCCAGAATGCCTAGAACATCCAGCATCTCCGAAAGTTCTACCCATGACCAAGGCTCCGCGCCTGTGAAGATCCGCTCATGACACTCTCACGTAATAATGAGTTGGGGTTGTACATGCCCCAGAATCTCCTGAGTACCCCCCTGGGCCTCATGGGCTCCCACCCATGTCCTAGCGGAGGCCCCATGCTTCGCGCTAGTGGGAAGACAAGAAGACTAGTCAAGGTGCCGGACGCGGCTCTTCTTTTGCTTGCTTTCTGTAGCTGTTTTGCAACTTCTTGAATGAAATTTGGAGTTTCCGTGTCTTTCATTCTCAAGGGTCGGAAAATCTCTTTCTTTTTCTCTCCTCGCGGTGTTCGCCCTTTGAATTTTGCCTTAGGGAGAGTGACAGTTGGCCGTCGCTCTTCCTCGTGCGTCCCACGCACTGGAGCTGGGTACGGTGTGTGCACCTGGGCTCGCCCACGACCACACCTCGCCAAAGCCTTGCTACCCACCTTGCTGCCCCAGCTTTGGCGCCTTAGTCCTCGCAGGACGCTCTCAATGATGTCATGGGCATGTGCGCCCTCTCGAGTCCATGCCTTCGGGCATCGTGATGTGGCACACTAGCCGCAATTAACCCATGTTGGGGGGCTTGCACGAGGTATGGCACCTCGTGAGGTTTTCTAACCCTGCAACCACATGGTGCCTCCTGGGGTTCGACCATCCTCAAGTTTTCAAGAAGGAGGCCCTTAGGAGTCTACCATGAGCACATCAAGCTAAGTCGCCCAAACCACACCCAGTAGCAACACGGACATCACGACATAACATAAAAGTAATGAACATAGCATAATGGCGCAAGCACCATGGTTCATTACACGCCCCAACAAGGCCTTCTACCTTTTTTCGATGTAGGAGAAAGAAAGAAACAAAAGCAAGCCGCACAACTACAGCGGCTCTGGAGGCCTGGCTCAAGCAACACTCGAGCTCACTCGAAGTCTTTCTCCTGCTTCACCGAGGCGCGCCGGCGATGCAACTCGTCATCCTCCCCGGTCTGAGCCCGGCGGCGTGGAAGCTCATCATAGTCACCATCGCTCATGCTCTGCCTAGAAGAGGAGTCTCCGCTGCCGGAGGCGGTGCGGCTGTCACCAAGGGAAAGCTCACCGCCAGCAGCGACGCCGATGTTGTCATCCTCGTCGTCGTTGTAGCTCTCCGAGCAGCACCCCAAGCGCCGACCATTTTCCCCGAAGACCATGACATAGAGGGTTGCGGCGCCGTCATACCTGAAGTGGAGGGTGCACCTCCCATGAAGGCCACATACGCGGGCAAACGGCTGCCACCCACGGTTTACGAACACGTTACCAGCAGCGGTCACTTCAACGTCCACCCACGAGGCCTTGCTGCTGCAGCCGTTGATTTGTCTCCAACGTATCTATAATTTTGGGTTGTTCCATGCTGTTATATTATCATTCTTGGATGTTTTATAAGCATTTTATAATCATTTTATATAATTTTTTGGTACTAACCTATTCACATGGTGCCAAGTGCCAGTTGCTGTTTTTTTGCATGTTTTTACGTCGCATGTAATCAATATCAAACGGAGTCCAAATGTAGCGAAACTCTTTGTGAGTTTTTTTGGACCAGAAAACATCCAATGGGCCGGAGAAGCGCCTGGGGGTGCTCCGAGGGGAGCACAACCCACTAGGGCACGCCTCGAGGCCCAGGCGTGCCCTGGTGGGTTGTGCCCACCTTGGGTGCCCCCCGGACCGCCTCTTTACTCTATAAATACCCCAATATTCCATAAATCCTAGGGGAGTCGACGAAAATCTATTCCAGCCACCGCAAGTTCCAGAAACACCACATCCAATGTAGACACCGTCACGGAGGGGTGCATCATGTCCATTGTTGCCTCTCTGATGATGTGTGAGTAGTCTTTTATAGACCTTCGGGTCCATAGTTAGTAGCTAGATGGATTCTTCTATCTCGTTTGATTCTCAATACAATGGTTTCTTAGAGATCCATATGATGTAATTCTTTTGCTATGTGTTTTCTTGGGATCCCATGAACTTTTTGTTTATGATCAGATCTCTCTTTTTATCCAGGAGAGTTATTTGAGTCTTCTTTGATCTCTTATATGCATGATTGCTTATAGCCTCGTATTTCTTCTCCGATATTTGGGTTTTGTTTGGCCAACTTGATCTATTTATCTTGCAATGGGAAGAGGTGCTTTGTGATGGTTTTGATCTTACGGTGCTTGGTCCCAGTGACAGAAGGGGAACCAACACGTATGTATCATTGTCATTAAGGATAATAAGATGGGGTCTATTTCTACATAAATAGATCTTGTCTCATCATGTCATTGTTCTTATTGCATTACTCCTTTTCTCCATGAACTTAATACACTAGATGCATGCTGTATAGCGGTCGATGTGTTGAGTAATAGTAGTAGATGCAAGCAGGAGTCGGTCTACTAATCTTGGACGTGATGCCTATAAAATGATCATTGCCTAGTTATCGGCATGATTATTTGAAGTTCTATCAATTGCCCAATAGTAATTTGTTCACCCACCATTTGCTATTTTTCTTGAGAGAAGCCACTAGTGAAATATACGGCCCCGGGGTCTCTTTCTTAATATATTTGCCTTGGCTTTTATTTTCAGATCTATTAAACCAAAAATGCAAAAATACCTTGCTGCAATTTATTTTATTCAAGATCTATTTATCATATCTATCATATATTTAGCACGTCTGTTTGCCCATTTTTGGCGCCGTTACCGGAAAGGGATTGACAACCCCTTTAACACGTCGGGTTGCGAGTATTTGTTATTTGTGTGCATGTGTTGTTTATGTAGTGTTGCTTGGTTCTCCTACTGGTTTGATAACCTTGGTCTCATCACTGAGGGAAATACCTACCGTCGTTGTGATGCATCATCCCTTCCTCTTTGGGGAAATACCGACGTAGTTCTAGCAGACATCAGTCGTCGGCTTGCAGCCAGCGGGCCCACCAGCAGGCAACGCGCTTGTGAAAGAATGCGGAAGATGGAACCAGATGCCCACTAGCCTCCACGACCACATGATGAATTCCGGAGATGTGTCAGCTGAGTGGGAGCGCCGCTGTGGTTGCCGGGAGATTGCCGCGTGCCTCCCCCATCGCTGAGGTCGCCCCGTGCGCGGCAGCACCTACCGCGAGAAGCAGCACCATCGCGGCTGCCAGAGGCAACACCGGTCGTCAAAGGGGCCCGCACCCCCGAGATGCCAGCATGCTTTCGGGGCTGCCCACGGCCTCTCTTGGGAAGCGGCAAGCCTAGCCCCTCCTTGGGGGCCTTCCCCTTGTCCACCACGGAGAACCCCCTCACCGGCGCCATGGATGCTTCGACGAGACGGCGAAACAGGAAGGAAGAAGAAGGAGCAAGCAGCGAAAAGACGGAGATGAGCATAGGGGCTCCTCCCCCCCCCCCATTTATAGCCAAAGGGAGTCCAACCGCCAGCCTCCCATGATCCCTAGTAATGATGATCTTGTTTGCATGCCATAGGCTGCTGTCAAGTCAAACGGTTGCCGAGGTAGCATGGGGAAGAGGAGATGCCCATGTCCCATCAAGCGCCACGCGTCGACCGGGCCCGTAGGCGGTTAGGGCCCGCGGCACTTCACCCTTGACTTTTGGCTTCGCCTCAAAGCCAAGTCCGAGCGCGCCTTGGGCCCGGGGGCTACTGTCTGTGTTCTGGGAACCGGGGTAATCGGACTTGCCTGCATGCGGCCCATGGCGTGTCTCCATCAATGGCCTGGTACGGCCCATCTTCAGAATGGATAAGACAAGACCCTCACGAGGGGCCAAGCCTCACGAGGCGGATGACGCCAAGACCTCTCGAGGCAGCAGCCTCCCAAGGCTGGCTCCTGAGGAGCGGAGATTCCTATGCAGGCGCTCACCTTGTGTGGTTAAGGTGATGCAAGCCATGACGACCAAGGCCAGGAGGGCACCAGCGGGCACAGTACAGCAAGTTTCCTCTTTGGTTCTAAGGAGGCAAGCATAGGCGCAGAGTCCCGACGAATCAGCCAAAGGTTTCCATTTCCGTTCTATAAGACCAAGACCGCCAGGACAGCAAGATGGAGGTCATCGTCGAGCCCACCACGACGTCACGGCCAGAAGCTGTGCAGACGAAGACCACCTTTCGTCAGGATAAGATGTACTATTTGTGTCCCTTCAAACTTGGTCATTGTGGGATCCCTTCCCGCCTTCATTTTGGGGGAAGAGGACCAAGGCTAATATAAATATAGGTTAGCCACCACCATAGAAGGTGATCTAGTCCGGGCAATCCAGCGAACCTTCAACAGCTCACACCAACACAAGAACAGACATCTTGATGTAGTTATTCTTGTGTACTAGTTCATCCTCAGCCCACTGCGAGGCTAATCCACCACAAATCAGGAGTAGGGTCTTACACCGCAAGGTGGCCCGAACCTAGCTAAATTGCCTTGTCTCTCTCCTTTCCTGTTCATCGAGCTAGGCTGTGAGAACGTCAAGTTGGGAGGCCGGGGAGATTGAGTTCTTCACACGCACCCAGAGTTCGAATTCTTGTTGGGTTTGTGGTGCCCCGAATCTGATAGTTAATAACCTCTCGAAGTTAGTATAGCGATTGCTAAGGTGCAATGTCATGCACATTTTGTAGTTGGATTGTCAAAGTCGACTCCACCAAATCGATAGTTATCATGCATCTCATCCAAAGATGGGGACCCTAGCCTCTATCAAGTGGTATCAGTTTTCAGGTTGCTTAGTGAGAATTTCCTGTTTTCCATTGATTAGTTCTATTTGCTTACCTATTGTCCAAGAAAAACAAAATAGTTATATTTGTTCATCCGTTGTCCCACCCAGTCTGAGTTGTTACAATTTTCTTTTTGTTGCTTGCATAGGTGAATTATCGGTTGCATCGTCATGTCAAGTTGCTTGTCTTAGTGTCTAGTTCCTTTAGAGTTTTGAGTTCTGTTCACATTAGTCACACCGCCGCTGCATCATTAGCCCTTCCACTATCCACCACTCAATCCATCAAATTCCACCACGTGCTATTCGTTGTTCATTGTCATAATCGTAGTTGAGGTTGTTCACATCTTCACTTGATCCAATCTGCATCTTATCTAGTTTGTTTGGAAAGAGGGAGAGAGATAAAAAGTTAAAAGAAGTCAGAGAAAAAAAGGGAGAGAAATAAAAACAAAAAAGTGTGAAAAAGGGAAGAAAAAACAAAATTCGGATCTATCTAGACTCAATCTCATACTTGAATTCGGATTAGAATATGTTTTTGCGCACTATTGAGTAAAACAGACATATCTTCCTCTTACGAAGTCAGTTTTGGCTCCATGGGTACTCAAATTAAAGCTAGTGACGAGTCGCACCTGAATAGTTGCAGAAACTAGTTTAACATTTGGCAACTCAAAATCGGCTTCTAAATAGGTATTTTTGCCCTCCGAAGTTCATGAACACAGCTTGTTCGGCCAGTTTTAGAATTTTTTGACTCCTTGTATCAACTCGAAATTGAGTGATTCTTTTTGGATCTGAAAGCTTGAGACAGTGCCATTCTTGAGGAAAATTATCATAAAATTGGCACAAACTTTTCTAGAGGAAAGTTGGAGAGAGAGTTGTTGGTATATCCTACATGGATGTTGTTTCTCATCATTATCTTTGCTGCCATTGTGATATTCACTTATATTTCGCTGTCCAGAGCTACTTCATATCCTTTATTGATACTAGTTGTGCTACTCTATGACCTCATTAGTGTCTGGGCTCGTGTCTCTAGTTCGGTCTAGCCTAGGACTAGCACAGTATTGTCGTTGAGCTTTTATTCAACATTGCATCTCTAAATTGATCATTGCTAATCTTTTGCTACCATATATTTAAGCCATCCAACCTCCACATATTTCTACACCATGTATGCGTATGTTCCCCTGACAATCTCTTCACTCAATCGTTGGAGTTATTTGACACCGTTGGTTGCCGATCAGCACCTACTGCATGGTAAGAACTTGTAAGACATTGATATTTGCTATACTGTGAGCATTTTACCACCACGTCCTAGTACTTCATAGGAACATTATTTTAGAATTTTGTTTCTTATTATCTACTAATTATGGCAGGTTCCAGAGTTGTTAGTTCTTGGGCATCATCGATCGTGGGAGACTTGCCACCACCTAAGGAAACACAACAACCGTCACAAGTGTTGCAACGACCTCATAATGCGCATAATCAGGTTAATGTTTCCATGCGACCCTTTAATGGTTGTATTAGGTCTAATTTGTATATTAAATGGGAGAACAAAATAAATTCTATATTTGCTTCCCATAATTTTGATAAGCGAAAATTTCAAGCTGTGGTTAGTACTTTCAGTAGCTTTGCTTTAGTTTGGTGAAGTGAATATTGTGATTTTATACCTACTACTTGGGATGATTTAAAAATTGTCATGAGAGATAGATTCGTTGATGTTTATTATACTCATGGCATGATTAAAAAATTACAACATTTAAAAGAAAGTGAAGAATATTTTATGGATAGAATTTGGGGATGATTAAATCATGATATTCAACAGACACTAATTCATGAAGGGTGTTATCCTATGGACCACTTGTTTTGTCTTTCTTGCAAAGCTGAACAGGAAATAAGACGATGTGTTGCCCACGAGGAGAACAAGCGCATGGTGCACATTCCAAGAGTTGATATGATTGTTCCTTCAACTACTAGGCATCCAATGACAACCACATCCATTGTTCTGAGGATTACATCACCTCCACCATGTGACACATCACCACCGAGAGTGCCTACATCATCTGAGTTGATCATAAAAGGTAATGACAAAGGTACTGATCTTCCACCTCCACATGAGTATGATGAATGCCTTGTCAATTTCAATGCACCATGTGATGACCTACCCACTACTTTGATCACACCACCTATTTGGAGGACTATGTTGATGATTTGACTTTGCCATGTGATCAAACAAATGTAATATCAACAATGTCGAGTGCACCCATTGAATTAACTCTTGATGCAAAAGAACCATGTGAATGAGGGAATCAATTGGATTTGGATCAAATACATTTGAAAATAATTGTGCCAATGTTTAATCATTTTGATATGACCTCTAATCTTGGTGATGATTCTGCATCAAATGACTTATTGCATGTTTGCTTATTTAAGCATGTTGTAGCACATAAATTTGATGCAAGTAAGGTTTATTCACCAATGTTGGGATGGTTAAATGATGAACATTGTCAAATTTGATGCAAACTGAGTTGCAATATTTTCATGCCTTCTACTCCTAGTGATAATATTTTGGCTTTATATTTTATGAACTATGAAATTTACTCATGTATACATGTGTAATATGTGAAAAACCAAGGGAAGTAAAAATGGATGACATATACATAAACAACATGTACACCTTGTCTCTTTCGTTAGCCACATTTCAAATTAAGCAACGCCGAGGACGGCTTTGTTTTCAAGCAGGGGAGGATGATGAGGACATGACTACCATGGATACGACCAAAAATATTGCATACATGCATAGTTGTGAGGTGATTTCTAATGCAAACTGTGCAACAGTTTATTTATGTTATCCAACACAAAAATATTTCACAGACTTCTGTGCCATGTCTAATTGCAAGTTTATGGGACATTTGTATAATCCACATATGAACATAAGGGGAAACGAGAAGTTTAGGTGTTGCTCCAAAAGTCCTCTCACGTTCTGGACTCAGATTTGGACTTCATAGACATACTTGAATAAAAACGCCAAGATCTCTTTCATCGGGCCTCCGAATTGGGTGATTCTTTGTTGTTAGAAAGTAGATTTCGTGCTCTTTCCAACCTAATTAGATTCACCTTCAAATTCGCCCAGAGCGTTGAGATATTGACAAAACAATATGGCGTTGTAGCAGAGTCCGAGTCGAAATACAAGTCCAAAGGTGTTGCATCACCTCCACTTGGGCCCATGAGCCTTGTACGACCCAGGCTTAGTTTTAGGCTACCTTGGGACGTCCTCCCACCTCCCTGGCCACCACCCCTTTCTCCTATATAAGTAGATCCCTCTAGTAGCTTTTTCCTTGGGTTTTTTTAGTTAAAAGTTAGCCATTGCAACTTCGTGGATTTCGTTTGTGTCCAACAACCAGACTGTTGACACCAGATTTTGGCACGGCGAAGAACTTAATTAATATGGCCTTAAATGGAGAAGTGCTCAAAGTGAGAAAGTTCCGTATCGTCGAAAGGAAAAACTTTGATATTTGGGCCATAGTAATCCGGTCTCATCTCTAAGGCCGAAGTTGTGTTCGAAGTACTCAGATTTTGTATTCAGAATACTATTCGGCTGATTACGCCCCCAAGATGACCTCATATGGGAAAAGTTTCTACACGGATTGTCTTCGTCTCGTCGAAACGATCAATTTTAATATAAAGATCGTCCCAATACGAGGTTGTATGCAAAAGTTAGAGCCTGCACAGTGCGACCCTCCAATGGGCAAAATATGACGCCCCGAACCAGACACATGTGTGGGTATGTCTGATGAGCTGCGTGAATATTTAGCTGTTTTGTGCAAGCAATTTGGCCATGAAGAACCTCGGATCAAAAAATGTTCAACATGAAAGTTGTTCGCCTCGTCGAAACGGTCAAGATTGCTTTTGGGCTCGTTTTCATCTGAGGTCGTTTACTACCACAAAAAAGACCCGCAAGGTGCAGCCAGATTAAACCGAACAGTTTTCGAAAGTTTGGACAAAACCAATCCGAATTTGACTAGGATTTTGGACGTGAATCCAAACCTTTTCCTTGCAGGGGAAGTCCAGTCGCCTCTTATATACCCAAGGGGTGACGGCCGATTGAACAACAACACACAATCGCAAAAAACATCTAGTTTTTACCCTAGTTTTACATCCCTCCCTTGTTCTTTCTCTCTCGTTCTTCGTTCGTTCTTCGTGTTGAAGGGAAGCGATCCTCGAGGCTCTAGGGGCAGCCCATAGCCACCGCACGTCCAGACGGGGTCCCTCCTGGGCGCGGGGGGTTTCGGGTCCTGAAAAGCACCCGCCGGATTGCTTGCGTACCGCGCTTCCGGATGGGTGTCCTTCGACATGAGCTGCGGTGCATCACCTTCGGCGTTGGAGGTACACGGTGACGTGTTCGTGCGCGAACACACTTTTGGGCGACTCCGCTGGGGAAGAAAGATCAAGAATCATCATCAACCATGTCAAATCTCCCCAAGCCCTCAGAAATTGACGCCGATAACATCATTAAGCCCGGTCTTGATGAACTATCGGATGAACATCGCCAAGCCTATGAAGCACGCAAGAAGTAGCATGAAGAGGCTTTTGAGGCACTCAAGAAGAAGCGCGAGGAGGAGGATTTGGAAGCGTTTCTTTCAAGTTTCAAGAAGGACCGTCAAGGCAACATTACTCCGGTTGGAAACGTCAATCTTCCTCCCCTCATCGACGAACAAGATGTAATCACTTTGAGTAAAGTTTTTCTCCAGAGCAAGTGGCTGTGATTGAAAGTCTTGTTAGTAAGGGTAATGTGATGGCATACAATTCTTTTGTGGCTAGTGCTAATGCTCAGAAAAATATGCCTCCATCATCTAGTGGTACTGTTGGTATATCTGAAAACCCTACTCCAATTTTACCTATTTCATCGGCACCACCTATGCGACCACAATATAATATGTCATTGAATTTTTACCCTACTCAAACCAACCAGCTTGTGGCTGCACCTACATACCCTAATACTATTATGAGTGTGCCCAATTCGGCATCTACGCTGAATCACTTTGTCACACCACCCATAAGCGCAAGCATGTTTGGTCTTCCACCGAATTATGGTTTGGCACCCATCCCACAAGTTGCACCAATAGCTAGTACTCAGGTTGCTCCTATGTCATTACCACAAACATATTCATCTACCTCGGATCCAGTTTTAGCTAAATTAAGGGAGGATTTGCATAAGATGTTTCTAGAAACTTTCGGAAACGAGCCAAAAGTAAAGAGTCGTGTGTACCAAAAGCCTTATCCTGAACACTTCAAGGAAATTTCTTACCCTCAAGGTTATAAGCCTCCTGATTTTGTTAAATTTAGTGGTGAGGGTACGAAAACAACTTCGGAGCATGTTAGTCAGTATTTAGCGTAGTTGGGTGAAGCAGGTTCCATAGAAGAATTGAAAGTGCGTTTATTTCCATTATCTTTAACTGGTACCGCATTTTCATGGTTTGCTGCTTTACCACATGGCTCAATTATCTTATGGTCACAATTAGAGCAAAAGTTTCATGATCACTTTTATAGCGGCGATAGTGAGCTAAAGTTGTCACATCTTACATCGGTTAGGAAGAAACATGATGAATCGGCTACCGATTACGTCAAGAGATTTAGAGATATAAAGAACCGATGTTATAGCTTAGTGATAATTGAGAGAGACTTGCCGGATCTTGTTCATAATGGTTTGAAAACTCACATTAAAGAGAGGTTAGAAAATTATGAGTTTTTGAGCATTAATCAAGTCTTACAAAAAGCTTTGGCCCAAGAGAGTTGAAGTAAAGAGGTTCATAGGTCCACAACCAATCGTCCTAGAATGCATATGGTTGAACACAATGATGATAATTCGGACGATGAGGTTGATGTCTATACTATAGAATTTGTTTGGTCCTCAAAGGCCAAACCCTATATGTGCAATGCTCTTAAGCCTATTCGGAAGAATCATGATGACGAGATGAGGTTTACTTTTGATATATCAAAGTGTGATAAAATATTTGATGCTCTCTTGCAAGATAAGATGATTAGAATATCACACACCATACCGCCGTTTGAGGAGCTGAAACGGCATGCTTATTGCAAGTACCATAATTCATTTTCTCATGCTACTAACGATAGCAATGTATTCAGACGACAGATACAATCGGCCGTTAATGATGGACGATTGAATTTTGATGAGATGCAAGTTGATAAACAACCCTTCCCGATGAACACCATGGACTTGGAGGGAAAGAAAATGTTGATTTGGCCTAGCGTAGCCGAATCTGCTAATAAAGATAATGTTCTTATTGGTGAACCCAGGAAAGGCAAGGAGGGCGACAAAGTCTTGGGATGAGAGGTTGTGCTTGATAAGCAACCCGATGGCAAGGAAGTATTGAAGATCACCATAAAAAATCCTGCACTCGGGGGGCAACCACAAGTACAAGAAGATACTCATGTTAAATTTATCAAGCCCAAGAATTCAGAAGTTGGCAAGTGGGGAAAGAGTGAAGCTAAGCGCAAGCGAATCAGGCCAACTTTTGATATGTTGCTATCCAAATATGCAAGTCAAGCGGCCGGTTCTAGCTCTAATTGGCCATCACATTCAAAGCGTTCAAGATCACCTCCGGAACAAGAGTTTCGATGCTATGCAAGGCCATATGGGCCATGGGCACCGACACCATGGATGTCACAACCCTCCTATGCGCCATATTACATGAGAGACTTCAATGGAGGATGGTGGCAGCCCCCAATGGCTCCTTATGCTTTTCATATGGGGTGGGCAGCACCTAGAAGGCCTGCTCGCAAGAGGCTTTATTATCCCACACAAGGTCATTTGAGCTATGGTGCTAATCGGCCAACAAAAATTTCTCCAAGTAAGGCCAACAAAAAAGTGTGGCGCGTTAAGTCACGTAATGCGGAAATTGCAGAATGTGACAAGCAAAAGGAGATCGAAAAGCCGGTTGTTGGTAATCTGGCTACTTCTAATTGTGATATTGTTATTGTTCAGCAGGGTTCCATGGTTAGTGATCATGAGGCAAGCACAAGCAGGGCCAAACCAAGGGATCCCAAATATACTCAACCTAAGTGGTGTCCTCCCGGTTTAACCAAGACCATGAAAAGGAGATTACAACGCATGAGGAACCACGAGAAGGTAGAGCACAAAGAGGAGAGGCAAAGGGACGAATTGTTAAGTGAAATTCGGCCCATGGCACTCACAAAACAAGTGTGGAGGCCTAAACAAAAACAAAACACAGATGCTTCTGCATTAGCTGCAGCAACACCTTCACCACCAAAAGAGGATGATGCGACCCCTATTACATCGTCCACACCACCTGAAAAATCCCCTTCAATTGAGGAAACTTTAAGCCCAATATACACATTGGGGGATGAAGATGAGATGGTGGATTACGACTCTACGCCGGTTCGGGAAGGTATGGATATTAATATGGTGTATTACTTACCTGTCGAGTTTCGTGTTATAGGTGAAGAAGGGGAGGTGGCTCAGCTGGATTTTGGTCCAAAGAACGCTATCTTCGAGAAGCCAAAAGAACCGGTGAAACACTTGAAGCCATTGTACCTCAAAGGTCATATTAACGGATCGCCGGTTGCTAGGATGCTCGTTGATGGTGGTGCTGTGGTAAATCTTATGCCCTACTCGGTCTTCAAGAAGTTGGGATTAGATAATGATGCATTGATGAAGACCAATATGGTACTTAATGGATTTGAGGGTAAAGAAAAGACAGAGGCCAAAGGTGTGATGTGCATGGAACTCACCGTGGGAAGCAAAACTTTGGCCACCACATTCTTCATCACCGAGGTGCAAGGTAACTATAATGTTATATTAGGCCGCGATTGGGTTCATGCTAACCAATGTGTGCCATCTACCATGCATCAATTCTTAAATATAGTGGGTCGATGATGAGGTAGAAGTCATTCACGTGGATAATTCGGCTTGTGTTGCCTTGGCCGATGCATCGGTGGATTGGAATCATCCGGATGTTACTTTCTTAATAGGGCATGACCTCTCGGAGTTTGATTCCTTAGTGCTACGAGGAACGGGTTCATTCCCATCTCTTTAAAGCCGATTGGTGGTAATCGGTTCCAGGGTATGATGTAAACAATAAGTTAAACATGGCCAATATAGAAATTATCGCCCTAAGCACATAAAATGGCCGATGGAGTGTTGACATCGTCCTTAGGAAAAGCATCGTGCAAGTTATTTTTTGGCACACAAGTTTGCCGAAAAACAGGGAGGCATGTATTGACACCAGATTTTGGCACGCGCGAAGAACTTAATTAAGATGGCCTCAAATGGAGAAGTGCTTAAAGTGAGAAAGTTCCGTATCGTCAAAAGGAAAAAACTTTGATATTTGGTCCATAGTCATCTGGTCTCATCTCTAAGGCCGAAGTTGTGTTCGAAGTACTCGGATTTTGTATTCAGAACACTATTCAGCTAATTATGCCCCCAAGATGGCCTCATATGGGAAAAGTTTCTACATGGATTGACTTCGTCTTGTCGAAACGATCGATTTTAATATAAAGACCGTCCCGATCCGAGGTTGTATGCAAAAGTTAGAGCCTACACGGCGCGACCCTCCAATGGGCAAAATATGACGCCCGGAACCAGACACATGTGTGGGTATGTCTGATGAGCTGCATGAATATTTAGCTGTTTTGCGCAAGCAATTTGGCCATGAAGGTGACCCTGGATCAAAAAACGTTCAACATGAAAGTTGTTCGCCTCGTCGAAACAGTCAAGATTGCTTTTGGGCTTGTTTTCATCCGAGGTCGTTTACCACCACAAAAAAGACCCGCAAGGTGCAGCCAATTTAAACCGAACAGTTTTGGAAAGTTCGGACAAAACCAATCTGAATTTGACTAGGGTTTTGGACGTGAATCCAAACCTTTTCCTTGCACGGGAAGTCCAGCCGCCTCTTATATACCCAAGGGGTAACAGTCGATTGAACAACAATACACAATCGCGAAACACATCTACTTTTTACCCTAGTTTTACATCCCTCCCTTTTTTCTTTCTCTCTCGTTCTTCGTGTTGAAGGGCAGCGATCCTCCAGGCTCTAGGGGCAGGCGAACCGACCTGGGGCAGCCCATAGTCGCCGCATGTCCAGACGGGGTCCCTCCCCGGCGCGTGGGGCATCGGGTCTACAAAAGCGACTGCCGGCTGTCCTGCGTATCACGCTGCCGGTAAGATCTCCTTCAATGCGAGCTGCGGTGCATCACCCCCGGCGTTGAGGGTACACGGTGACGTGTTCGTGTGCGAACACAGACCAATGCCACTCTCCGATCCCCGGCACTATCAATACTTAATCTATATTCGCAATATTCATATTGCTTTTATCATATTCCTGCTTGTTCTTTGATTGCCTGCAGGAATAGACCTTCGTGGTTATGTTGATCGTGCTCTGGCATGGTCAATAACCTCTCAAAGTTCGCTTAGCGATTGCTAAGGCGCAATGTCGTGCACGACTGTAGTCGGATCATCAAAGTCGACTCCACCAAATTGATAGTTATGATCTCATCAAAAGATCGGGACCCTCATGTCTATCACCAACAATCTGCTACCACAAAGTAACGAAGATGCTAGTTGACAGTGGGGTTGGTCTTAACTTGATCTCACCTGATGTGATCAAGAGGCTGCAAATTCCAAATGAGGGTTTGAAGAAGACCAGCACATTCCAAGGAATCAATCTAGGAAGAAACTAGCCAAAGGGAAAATCACCTTGCCAGTGACGTTTGGTAGTGAGCTCAATTACAGGTTTGAGAAGATCGTATTTGACGTCGTCAAGATTCCATTGCCCTACAATGGAATCCTTGTACACCCAACACTTGCAAAGTTTATGGCTGCATCCCATTACGCCTAGAACACATTGAAGATACCTAGGCCAATAAGTGTCATCACCATCAACACCGACAAGAAAGATGCGTTGATCTATGCTGATCAACTATACCGGGAAGCAGTTGCAGCATCTGCCGCTAATACACTTGCTCGTGCCGACAAAGCTCCAAGGGGGAAGAGGAAGAAGACCGGCAAGACCACTGACTCCAGTGAGCGCGCCCCTTCGGAGTGATGCGCCCCCGTTGAGAACATGCGAGAGAGCTCTACCGGCAAGAGGAATAAGAACAAGGCTGCTCCACCAGAAACCAAGAAGGCGTCCTCCAGGGAGGACGACAAGGGGCAATTTTCACCATAAGTTCCACCCTTTGATGATAATAGGAAAGAACGCTCGTTGCCTTCCTGTGGGCGAATGTTGATGTGTTTGCATGGCAACCATCTAACATCCCCGGCGTTTCTAAGCAGGTAGTTGAGAACCACCTTGCTATCTATCCTCACGCGCGACCCGTGAAGCAAAATGTGAGGAAGCAGGCCTTGGAGCAGTAGCAATTCATTGCCGAAGAAATCAAGCAACTGGGAAGCAGTAGGTTTGGTCAAAGGTCTACTCCATCCCACGTGGTTGGCCAATCTAGTTGTTGTGCGCAAGGCAAACAACAAATGGCGGCTTTGCATTGATTGTATAGATATCAATAAAGCTTGACCAAAGGACACATTTCCCTTGCCACGGATCGACCAGATTGTTGACTCCACTGCTGAATGTGATCTACTATCATTCCTTGATACCTTCTCTGCGTATCACCAGATATTCATGTCAAAAGAAGATGAAGAGAAGACCACACTCATCACTCCATGTGGCCCATACTGTTTCCTACGTATGCCTTTCGGGTTGAAGAGTGTTGGTTGAACATTTACAAGGGCACTACAGATTGGTTTTGAACACCAGCTGCACAGGAATCTGGAAGCCTATATGGATTATATAGTGGTCAAAACCAAGGACATATCAGCATTGATAAACAATTTAGAAGAGACATTTGCTAATCCGTGCGAGATCGATCTGAAGCTCAATCCTGAGAAATGTGTGTTTGCTATTCCATCTAGCAAGCTTCTCGGTTTCTTTGTTTCTCAACTTGTAATCGAAGCTAATCTCGACAACATCAAAGCAATTCAGCATATTGAAGCACTGAAGCGCGTCAAGGATGTGCCCCGTCTTACTGGCTGCGTGGCTGCGCTTAGTAGGTTCATTTCCAGGTCCGCTAAGCGTGCCGTGCTCTTTTTTAAAATTTTGAAAAAAAGCATGTCCAATGATATGGACTCCGGAAATGGAGGCCGCGTTGCAGGACTTGAAGAGGTACCTCTCTTCTGCGCCAACACTGGTTGCGACAGGGTCACAAGAGTCGTTGTTGTTATACCGAGCGGCAACAAATCAAGTGGTCAGTGCCGCGCTGGTAGCGGAGAGGCAAGCTGAGAGTGAAGAGATAGTAGATGCAAGCCCGGCAAGTGATGAGCTACAATCTTCTCCGGCAAGTCCTGGTGCCGGCAAGTCAAGTGCGGAAAAAACAAATGAGTTACAGCAGGAAGTCATGGAAAAGAGAAAATTGGTGCATCGCCCAATATATTTTGTTAGTTCCCTTCTTCAGGGAGCTAGATCAAGAGATGTTGGGATATAGAAATCGCTTTTTGGTCTCATGATGGCTTCAAGGAAGCCGCGCCACTACTTTCAAGCACATCAAATCACTGTCGTCACTTGCTTTCCAATGCAAAGGATCTCGAGGAATACAGATGTGATGGGCAGGATTGTTGAGTGGGCATTGGAATTGTCAAGATTTGACCTCAAGTTTGAAATTACATCAACAATACGGAGCACAACTTTGGCGGAGTTCATTACGGAATGGATGCCAATGCAAGGCAAAGAAACTCCAGAGACCTTCCTTCCTGGCAAGGAAACAACTATGGACTGGATTATGTATTTTGATTGCGCTTTCTCGCTGCAAGGCACCGGTGCTGGAGCACTGCTTGTCGCACCCACCAGAGAACACCTCAAGTATGTGATTCAGATGCATTTCCCTAGGGAGAAGGGACGAACAACACTACTTAGTATGAAGGATTGCTTGCCGGACTCAGGGTAGAGGCAGATCTTGGAATCGGGAAGCTTATTGTCCGGGGCGATTTGCAATTGGTTGTGAAGCAAGTCAACAAATACTACATTAGTCCACTCATGGAAGCATATGTTGATAAAGTGAGGAAATTGGAAGAGCACTTTGATGGATTGCAAACAGAGCACATCCCACATACAGAGAATGGCATTGTTGATGATCTACCGAAGCGTGCCGCACTGAAGCTACCTGTGGAACCAGGGACTTTTGTGCTTCATTTGACTCAACCACCCATAACACAACCAGTTGGGTAGAATAAGAGAAGGAAGCTAAAATCCAGCAATTATTTTCCTGCCGAGCTCCCAGAAGCTACCGACAAGGATGTTGCCGGAGACACCAGCAAGATTGCCGGTGAGCAGCAGCCTCTGTCCGAGAACCAAGTTCTTGCTGTTGAGACACGTGCTCCCGAAGATTAAAATATGCCTTTAGTCCTTGCTGTCGAGCCACAGGCTCCAGCATGGGCATAGCAGATTGTCAACTTCCCTCAAACATCAGAACTTCCTGAAGATCAAGAAGAAGCTGAAAGAGTAGCCCATCAGTCAAGTATGTATTAGTTTGTCGACAACGACCTGTACAAAAAATACCAAATGGGGTGAAATTGAAGCGCATTGATATGTCTCCAACATATCTATAATTTTTGATTGTTCCATGCTGTTAAATTATCATTCTTGGATGTTTTACAATCATTTTATAGTCATTCTATATCATTTTTTGGTACTAACTTATTGACATAGTGCCAAGTGCCGTTTTCTGCATGTTTTTTACATCGTGGGAAATCAATACCAAATGGAGTCCAAACGCAGCGAAACTTTTTGTGGCTTTTTATGGACCAGAAGGCATCCAATGGGCCAGAGAAGCACCTGGAGGTGCTCTGAGGGGAGCACAACCCACCAGGGCATGCCTCGAGGCCCAGGCGCACTCTGGTGGGTTGTGTCCACCTCGGTTGCCTCCCGAACCGCCTCTTTACTCTATAATTACCCCAATATTCCAGAAACCCTAGGGGAGTCGACGAAAATCAATTCCAACCGCCGCAAGTTCCAGAACCGCCAAATTCAATCTAGACACCATCACGGAGGGGTTCATCATGTCCATTGGTGCCTCTCCGATGATGTATGAGTAGTTCTTTGTAGACCTTCGAGTCCATAGTTAGTAGCTATATGGGTTTGTCTCTCTCGTTTGATTCTCAATACAATGGTCTCTTGGAGATCCATATGATGTAACTCTTTTTGCGGTGTGTTTGTTAGGATCCGATGAACTTTGAGTTTATGATCAGATCTATCTTTTTATCCATGGAATTTATTTGAGTCTGCTTCGATCTCTTATATGCATGATTGCTTATAGCCTCGTATTTCTTCTCCGATATTTGGGTTTTGTTTGGACGACTTGATCTATTTATCTTGCAATGGGAAGAGGTGTTTTGTGATGGGTTCGATCTTACGGTGCTTGATCCCAGTGACAGAACGGGAACCGACACGTATCTATCGTTGCCATTAAGGATAACAAGATGGGGTCTATTTCTACATAAATAGATCTTGTCTCATCATGTCATCATTCTTATTGCATTACTCTCTTTCTCCATGAACTTAATACACTAGATGCATGTTGGATAGCGGTCGATGTGTGGAGTAATAGTAGTAGATGCAGGCAGGAGTCGGTCTAGTAATCTAGGGCGTGATGCCAATATAATGATCATTGCCTGGATATCGTCATGATTATTTGAACTTCTATCAATTTCCCGACAGTAATTCATTTACCCACCATTTGCTATTTTTCTCGAGAGAAGCCACTAGTGAAACCTATGGCCCCCAGGTCTCTACCTTATTATATTTGCCTTTGCGATCTATTTTCCTTTGCTTTTATTTTCAGATCTATTAAACGAAAAATAGGAAATAGCTTGCTGCACTTTATTCTATTTGGCATTCGATCTATCAATTTATTACAACTTTCTCATGTTCGTTTGCCAATTTCGGGCACCGTTACCTGAAAGGAATTGACAATCCCATTAATACATCGGTTTGCGAGTATTTGTTATTTGTGTGTAGGTGTTGTTTACGTAGTGTTGCTTGGTTCTCCTACTGGTTCGATAACCTTGGTCTTATCATTGAGGGAAATACCTACCGTCGATGTGCTGCATCATCCCTTCCTCTTTGGGGAAATACCGACGTAGTTCAAGCAGGCATGAGAAGGATTTTCTAGCGCTGTTGCCGGTGAGACATCATGAACATCTACCAGGTTCCTAATCACAAATCTCATCTCCTTGCAATTTTTATTATTTTCCATTTGCCTCTCATTTTCCTCTCCCCCGCTTCACAAAAATTTGCCGTTTTATTCGCCCTCTTTTTCATTCACCGTTTTCCCGTCAGATCTACCTTTTGTTTGCAATCATGAGTGACTTTGGTATGGCAGAAATAGATGATGGCCTGACTCCTAAAACTGGACGATCTAGCAATCCGGATGCTAAAACTTTTGTTTTGGGGCAAGGGAATGTTATAGGAAAAGAACGTATCTAAGAATTTTTTAATTGTGTTGGAAATTTAAGTCTTGATGATGTTCCTATACTTAAGAGGACTAAATCTTATGCGGAAGCTATTTCAGCACTAGTTCCGAAACTTAAAAATAAATTTATCCGTACTCATCCTACCTTGTAAAGATTGTTTTTTGAGCTTCCATTATAAAGAATCCAAAGGCTAAAAAGTTGGCCACTCTTGTTCTTATGAATGAGTTTGACTACATAATACGGGAAGCTAGGGAAAATATTTGATTTCTCTGTTAAGAGTCATGAAAAAACAGTAATAGATGAAATTCTTTATGATAGTGATTATGCGTTAAGACATTTTCTTGGGGATAATCAAATTTTTTTATGACAATCTTCAAAAGGAAGTCCCTATTCTAGATATAATCCAACAAGTTTTTAATGATGTTAATCAACATTATTCTTGGATTGTTGCCGAAAATCAAAGAGGTTATGAGGCTGAGCAACTTGATAGTGCTAAGGTTTCCATGGATAATATATTTTATGTTGTTTTTACAAAACCTCATGACAAAAATACATCTAAGGAAATTAAGGAGAACGATGACAAAATGTAGATCCTTGCATTATGCCTAGCTAGGGGCGTAAAACGATAGCGCTTGTTGGGAGGCAACCCAATGAATAATTGTTTTTGTCTTTTGCTTTCTGTTCTTGAGTGTTTGCACAATTATGTAATTGTTATGATTGTGTTTTAATTAGTGTTTGTGCCAAGTAAAGCCTTTAGGAGCTTGTTGGGTGATAGTTGATTTATCTTGCTGAAAAACAGAAACTTTTGTGCTCACGAAAATAATTCTCATATTTAACAGGAGCGTCATAAAATACCAATTCTTTTGGCAGAAGACTAATATATGAATTTCTCACGTGTTCCTAATTTTTCAGAATTTTTGGAGTTACAGTAGTATTCTAAATATCCAGATTGCTAGACTGTTCTATTTTTGACATGTTATGTTTTCTTTGCGGTGTGTGCTTGTTTTGATGATTCTATAGTTTTCTTTGAAGAGTTTTTGCCATAGAAAAGTTGGAATATAGTAGATATAATGCAAGAATAAAATATGAATGGGTTTGCAACAGTACTTATAGTAGTGGTTTGTTTTATTATACTAGCAGATCTCACGAAGGTTTTGTTGAGTTTTGTGTGATTGAAGTTTTCATGTTTTGGGTGATGTTACGATAGATGAAGGAATAAGGAGTTAGAAGAGCCTAAGCTTTGGGATGCCCATGGAATCCCCAGCTATTATCCAAAGAGAATCAAGCAACTATGCTTGGGGATGCCTGAGTGGCATCCCCTCTTTCTTCTAACGACCATCGGTATTTTACTCAAAGCTATATTTTTATTCGTCACATACTATGAGTTTTGCTTGGAGTTTCTTGTATGATATGAGTCTTTGCTTGTTTTGCTTTTTGTTTTCTGTATTGAATCCTTGCTGGACACACCTATTTGGGAGAGCCAAAATTATGCGATGACTTGTTAGAATTGCTCTCTATGCTTCACTAAAAAATTTATGATCTATTGAATTGCTCTAGTGCTTCACTTATATCTTTTTGAGCATGGTGTGCTTTAGTATTTTTGAAGAAATGCTATAATGCTTCACTTAGATTTATTTGAGATTTACTTAAATTAATTTGAGAGAAAGAAATATTATGCTCATGATCTTCACTTATATATGTTTGAGCTTATCAAAAGCAACACATAAAAACTAGTCCCAAAGTGATAGATATCCAAGAAAGATATAATAAAAACTTTCATGAAGATCATTGGACAAAATAAACTTGATTCCTTGTAATATTTTTGAGATATGATGATGTGATATGTGGGTCATGTTGATGAGTAATTATGCTTTAGTAAGAATATTGGTGTTCAGGTTTGTGATTCCCTGTGCAAGCATGAAAGTCAATAGTTATGCAATGAAATTACATCCTACTTGTGGTGCATTATTCAGGGTTAATTATTCTTAATGCTCACTTATGAGATTATTCGTTCCTTGGTTTTCGCTTCTCAGTCTTTTGCTAGCCTTCATTTTGCACTAAGTATGATCACTACTTGTGCATCCAAAATCCTTTAAACCAGTTTTGCCACATGAGTCCACCATACCTACCTATATGCGATATTATTTTGCTGTTTTAAGCAAATTTGTATGTATCACCTCTAATTTTCAAAATAAATTTATCTTTTGTGAGCGTGTACCGCTCATGAATCGGTAGGGGGTGGCTAAAATATTCCCATGCTAGATATGTTATTCTCATGGTGAGTGTTTATTCACTTGTCATTGCACAAGAGTAAGGCAAAGGTATTAGGGATGCCTAGTCCCGAAATGAAAAATGAATTTACATTATGTTGTCAAATAATAAATTCCTTGGAAAGTTTTTGTATGGAAGGCACCCGTGTATACGGCTAGCCATGGAAAGTGAAAGTATGGTTGAAAAAGGAATAAACTTTAATTCTGTTTGAGAACCGCCTATGATATATCTAGGATGGAAAGTATTGGGAACTACTCGATCATTGTCGTTGATAGGAAAATCATGCCTCCCAAAATGTTTTTATCTCTATGTTTTTTCGCTTTGAGCTCTGGCACCTCTACAAATCCCTACTTCACTCCGTGAAGGGCCTTTGTTTTACTTTATGCAATTTTTATTTTTAATTTGAGTCTCCATCTTCTCATATAAAGCAGCAACTAGGGGGCAATATGATCGTACTTGAGAAGTGGGTGTAGCTAATATGTGAGTCTGTTTCATGAATGGATCAATGATTGAGCATGATGGGCAAGGGATAACTTATTTTAGCATTGATATTTTGAAAGACATGGTTGCTTGTTGATATGCTTGAATATTTAAATCTCATGTCGACACTAGACTATTGCTTTGAACCATATAGAAGTCCAAATGTCCATGATGTAAATAAAAGAATATGAGATGAGCATGTTAGGCAGCATTCCACGTCAAAAATTATGTTTTTATCATTTACCTACTCGAGAACGAGCAGGAATTAAGCTTGGGGATGCTGATACGTCTCCAACGTATCTATAACTTTTGATTGTTTGATGGTGTTATATTATCATTCTTGGATGATTTAAAATCATTTTATATCCATTTTATATCATTTTTTGGTACTAACTTATTGACATAGTGCGAGTTGTTGTTTTCTGCATGTGTTCACATCGCAGGAAATCAATAACAAACGGAGTCCAAACGCGGTGAAACTTTTTGTGGATATTTTATGGACCAGAAGACATCCAATGGGCCAGAGACGCACCAGGTGATGATGGTATGTACCTAGGGTAGGGCAATAGACCTGATCTAAACACCCTGCCCAAGGACACTACCCTACAGTCAAAGACAATCAAAGGACAACAAGTTCTACCGACTAACATCACCTGAGTGCATGCCCACTCGACTAACAACCCCACTCGGATATCCCAATTCCATTCGACCAGTATGTCATCACTCGACCATATAAGAAGCCACTCGGAGTATAGAAGTTCTAACGTCACTCAAGATGGCAACGGTTAGGCGTTCACTCTGTAGTATTAATGATCAGTTATAAGACTTTATTGTTGGCATTACCAGTAACGCCTCATCTTTATGTACATTGAACTCTTTGTAACGTGGGCTGGCTGGGGTCCTGGCATACTCTATATAAGCCACCCCCTCCACTGGGACAAGGGTTCGCACCCCCTGTAACTTCACGCATAATCCAATTGATCGAGCCTCATGGCACCGAGATGTAGGGTTGTTACTTCCTCCGCGAAGGGCTTGAACTCGTACATCTTGCATGCATAATCTGACCATAGCTAGGATCTTGCCTCTGCATTCTTACCCCCCTATTCTACTATCAGACTTAGAACCACGATAGTTGGCGCCCACCTTGGGGCAGGTGTCTTAGCGACTTTCCGGTGAGATTGCGATTTCTCCTAGTCCTTTCATCATGGTTTCCGGTGGAGGTTTGGCTAAGGGCCGTGAGATCCGTCTCGGCGCACTAGTTTTCATTGCCGACGACTCCACTTGGCTTCAGAAATCTCCCCTCGACGTCAAGGCACTCCCCGTCCATGGGGCGACACACTTTCATGTGTGCGTCCGCGGCGTCCTTCTACGGCAGCCGTAGACCTAGTATCGGTCGGCTCCTGCAGTGTCTTGGCTCCCCGCTGTTCGCCGTCACAAACGATCCGGTCGGCCGCGGCTCCAGCGGTGGGTGAAGCATGTGGTGGGACGTCAGTCAGCCACCCCTCAAGTTGCGGCAAAGGAGCCCGACGAATCTCTCTACGGCCTATTCAACTAGCTCCGTCGAGACCCTGTCCGAGTGCGATAGCAGCGACCCCGCGGAGGAGGTCCTGCTATTTGACACGCCCCGCAGCCCGCCTGGCATGCGTCGCAACAGCGGCGGCGATCCGTCCCGCGTTCATGAAGAATATCACCCCGAAACTCTCTCTTCCCAGCAGAGGGAGGAACTTCGCCGCCGCAATACAGATGCCCTCCACATGCCCGTTGTCGGAGAGACCTCTGAGGCTCGGGCCTTGGAGGCGGCGCGATTGGCCACTTTGGCTGAGCGCACTCGACTGGAGAACCTTCAGCGTGCACTCGACGATCGTTCTCGGCGGCAGATCCCCGAGTCTAGTCGACGATTGCGGCAGCTATTTCCACCTGAACCAGAGGTATATCGCACTCATATTCATAATCTTACCGCTGCAGCCCGTATAGCAGAATCCATTCAGCTGTCCTAGTCGGAAGCTGGTAGAGGTTTGATGCAGATCAGAGCACTGCTCCGAGCAGAAGGAGAGCAGAGCACTACAGTGTCTCAGTCGCATAACAGAATTCATAGCAGATCTATCGTAGCTGACACCGTTTAGTCGGCTCACAGCCCAAGATCGCCTCCGCGGCGTGAAGGATGATGGCATCGCCAAGGGCAGTATTTGGGTTGGAACCACGAGCAGCACGATCATTGGCTCGGCCATGATGACCGCCGTCGAGTGCCTATGCCCCCTCCGAGGGGCGAATCATATGTGCCCCGACATTATGATGATAGGCGCCCATACTGCAAAGAGAGGAGCAGGCCATTCGACCCATGAGAGGCAGGGTTTGATGCAAGGTCAATTGTGGTGCAAGGTTTGGTAGACAGGAATCGAGCACATAGAGAAGGGCAAGACAGAGATCGCCCGACTGGAAGCAGAGTGCATGTTTCTGGTCCCGAGTGTTTTAGCAAAGCCATCAGGGCTGCACCGATCCCTCCCAACTTCAGGTTGGTGACTGTGGTTAGTAAGTTCACTGGTGAATCAAAGCCTGACACCTGGCTTGAGGACTACCGAGTGGATGTGCAGACCGGTGGAGGAAACGATGAAGTTTCCATGAAGCACCTTCCCCTGATGCTTGAAGGATCAGCTAGAGCTTGGTTGAATCAGTTGTCTCTGGGCAGTATATTCAGCTGCGAAGAGCTGGCATGAGTGTTCGTCAGAATGTTTGAGGGCATGTGCAAACGGCCAGCAGGATTGACAGAATTGCAACATTGCGTGCAAAAACCAAATGAAACTTTAAGGGATTACATCCAGAGGTGGACCACTTTACATCACACTGTGGAGAATGTGTCTCATCATCAAGTTGTTTGCGCATTCAAAGAGGGCGTTCGATATCGGGAGCTCAACCTGAAATTCGGTCTGACAGGAGACATGTCTCTGACCCGAATGATGGAGATAGCCACTCGGTATGCAAACGGCGAAGAAGAAGACCGACTCTGCAGTGGCAAGAGAAAACCAGACGGCCAGGTCACTAGAGGAGGTAATTCCAATCGGAAGTAAAAGCGCAAAGCAGAACCTGCAGGTCCTGGAGAGGTTGTAGTCGCAACCCAAGGAAAATCTAAAGGAAAACCTAAAGGGCCCTGGACCCCCAAGAAGGTGAAAGATTCAGCCGGGAACGATGTGTTGGATTTGCCAGGTGACATTCACATCAAGAAGGATGAAGAGGGTAATCTTATCTATCCCAAGCATACCACTCGACAGTGATGAGTCCTTATATAGCAGTTCCGAGAAAAGCATCCCAGTGAGAAAGAGAAGGAATCTGATAAGGATGAGGACAAAGAGGACGATGATGAAGGATTTCCCAATGTCAATTCCACTTTGGTGATTTTTGCTGACATCGAAAGCAAAAGTCGATTGAAAGTCATCAACAGGGAAGTAAACATGGTTGCTCCGGCAACGACAATGTATCTAAAATGGTCAAAGACTTCTATCACATTTGACCAGTCAGACCACCCGCCGCACGTTGCCACCCCTTGGAGGCAAGCGTTGGTGGTCGACTCGGTCATTGGAGGCACCCAATTGACCAAGGTCTTGATGGATGGTGGTAGTGGATTAAACATTCTGTATGCTGAGACCCTCTAAGGGATGAGCATTCCGATGCCCAAACTCAGCGATTCCACGGAGTTATACCTAGAAAGAAAGCTGATTCACTCGGCCAGATCAGTCTTGACGTGGTTTTCGGTGATTCAAAGAATTATCATAAGGAGAAGTTGACATTTGAAGCTGTGGATTTTCACAGTGCCTATCATGCTATCCTGGGCAGAACTGCGTATGCTCGTTTCATGGCTCGACCATGTTATGTGTATCTCAAGCTCAAAATGCCTGGCCCTAGGGGCGTGATTACAGTCACTGGTAATTGGCAGCGAGTATAAGAATGCTTCCAAAAGGGCTCGAAGATTACCGTTGAATAGATGGCAGCAATAGAAATGGAAGAATACAAGAAGACGACAGATCCAAGTGATTTGTTGAGAGCTAAGAAGCCTGCTTTAGAGTCTACATTTAAGTCGTCTCGTGAAACAAAGTCAGTTCATATTCACCCGACTGATCCCAATGCTGCTCCGACTCATATATCAACAACACTTGACAGCAAATAGGAAGAAGCGTTCATCCAGTTCCTCTGTGAGAACTGGGACATCTTCGCATGGAAACCTTCTGACATCCTAGGTGTACCCAGAGAACTGGCTAAGCACCGTCTGCGAGCCAACCCAAAAGCAAGACCCGTCAAAGAGCACCTCTGATGGTCCACCGTGGAGAAAAGAAAGGCAATGGGCGAAGAAGTGGCTCGGCTTCTGGCAACTGAGTTCATCCGAGAGATTTACCACTCCAAGTGGCTCACCAATGTCATCATGGTTCCCAAAAAGATCACTTCCCTCTCCCTCGCATCGATCAAATAGTTGACTCGACTGCGGGATGTGAGCGATTGTCCTTTTTGGACGGGTACTCCGGGTATCATCAGATCCGACTGTATGGACCCAATGAAATAAAAACAGCTTTTATCACCCCATTTGGGTGCTTTTGCTATGTTACCATGCCCTTTGGTCTCAAGAATATTGGCGCCACATTCATGCGCATGATACAGAAGTGCATGCTCACTCAAATCAGTTGGAATGTGGAAGCGTACATGGACGACATCATGGTTAAGTCGCGTAAAGGTTCCGACCTGCTGGCTGACCTCGGTGAAACCTTTGCCAACCTAAGAAGATACGATATCAAGCTTAACCCGTCAAAGTGTACATTCGGAGTTCTAGGTGGAAAGTTAATCGGTTTCCTCATTTCCGAACGTGGGATCGATGTTAACCCAGAGAAAGTTGGCGCAATACTCCGAATGAAAATCCCTGTGCGCATACACGACGTTCAGAAACTTACTAGTTGTTTGTCCTCCTTGAGTCGATTCTTCTCTCGTCTCGGTGAAAAGGCATTGCCTCTTTACCGATTGATGAAGAAATCTGACAAGTTCGAGTTGACTCCTGAAGCTGACGCGGCATTCGCAAAGCTCAAAACCCTGCTTTCCACCCAGCCGCTGCTCGCTGCTCCAATCAGCAAAGAGCCTTTACTGCTTTATATTGCAGCCACTGGACAAGTTGTCAGTATAGTACTCACGGTCGAGAGGGAAGAAGAAGGTAAAGCCTATAAGGTTCAACGCCAAGTGTACTATATCTCTGAAGTCTTAACTCCGTCCAGGCAGAGATATCCGCATTATCAGAAGCTTTTCTATGGAATTTACTTGACTTCGAAGAAGGTTGCACACTGTTTCTCATATCACTCTGTCACCGTCGTTAGTGATGCTCCATTGTCAGAAATTTTGAACAATAGAGACACAACTGGTCGAGTGGCAAAATGGGTGATTGAACTCCTTCCATTGGATATCAAGTTTGAGGCAAGGAAAGAAATCAAGTCCTAGGCAATAGCAGATTTCCTTGTAGAGTGAATTGAACAACAACAACCGACTCAAGTCCACTCGGAACATTGGACTATGTTTTTTGATGGATCCAAGATGTTGAATGGTTCTGGCGCTGGAGTAGTTCTGGTATCCCCGCGAGGTGACGAACTCAGTTATGTCCTTCAGATTCACTTTGATTCCTCCAACAATGAAGCTAAATACAAAGCACTTCTATATGGGTTGTGAATGGCCATTTCACTCGGCGTCTGTCGCCTAATGGTCTACGGTGACTCAGATTTGGTGGTCAATCAAGTGATGAAGGATTGGGACGTCAGAAGCCCAGCTATGACCGATTATTGCAATTTAGTAAGAAAGCTGGAAAAGAAGTTTGAAGGGCTAGAGCTCCACCACATTCCCGGACTGAAGAACCAGGCAGCGGATGACCTGGCAAAATAGGTTCCAAGCGGGAGCCCATTCCCAGCAATGTGTTTTTGGAGCATCTTCACACACCATCAGTTCAAGAGGATCCCTTCATAGAAGGGCCCCCGCAACATAAGAGTTCTACTGATCCAACTGAAGTTGAAATCGCAGCCGTGGTCGACCTAGTCATGGAAGTTTTGGTCGTCATTCCTGACTGGACAATGTCATATATCGCATATATTCTCAGAAAAGAACTTCCAGAAGATGAAGATGAAGCACGAAAGATTGTCTGTCGATCTAAAGCCTTCACCGTGATAAGTGGTCGACTGTATAGGGAAAGTTTGACTGGAGTTGCCCATTGATGCATTACCCTAGAGGATGGTCGAATGATTCTTAATGATATCCACTCGGGGATGTGTGGTCACCATGCGTCCTCTCGGACCATCGTGGCCAAAGCATACCGAGCAGGTTTTTACTGGCCGCGAGCAAATGAAATGGCAAAGGAAATAGTCGACAAGTGTGAAGGGTGTCAATTCTACTCCAACATGTCTCACAAGCCTGCTTCTGCCTTGAAGAAAATTCCACTCGTCTGGCCATTTGCTGTTTGGGGGTTGGATATGGTTGGGCCCTTCAAGACTGGTGGCAGTGGTTTCACCCACTTGCTTGTTGGAGTTGACAAGTTCACTAAATGGATTGAAGCCAAAACCATCAAGAATCTCGATTCAAGAACCGCCGTCAGCTTCATCAGAGAGTTAACATTCATATATGGAGTCCTGCACAACATCATCATGGACAACGGTTTGAACTTTGATTCAGATGAGTTCAGAGCTTTCTGTGCCTCCCAGGGCACCTGGGTTGACTACGCTTCAGTCGCTCACCCTCAGTCGAATGGACAAGCGGAAAGAGCAAATGGTTTGATCTTACAAGGGTTGAAGCCAAGATTGCTGCAAGACCTCAAACATGCGGCTCGCGCCTGGGTAGATGAGTTACCATTAGTACTGTGGGGTCTGAGAACAATGCCAAATCGGTCGACTGGCCGGACTCCCTTCTTCCTAGTTTATGGAGCCGAGGTCGTGCTGCCGACTAATTTACTCCATAATGCCCCACGAGTGGAGCTCTTCTCAGAGGCAGAAGCCGAACAAGCCCGCCAAGACACAGTTGATCTTTTAGAAGAAGAGAGAGAGATGGCCATGATTAGGTCGACCATCTATCAGCAAGACCTTTGTCGATTACATGCTAGGAATGTAAGAGGTCGAGCATTTCAGGAGGGAGACCTGGTTCTCCGAGTGGATCAGCAACATCCACACAAGCTTGCTCCCGCCTGGGAGGTCCCCTTCATCATCACCAAAGTGCTGCACAATGGTGCATATCACCTATACAATGTGGAACACAAGAACGACGAGCCGCGCGCCTGGAATGCGGAGCTTCTCCGCCGTTTTAACACTTAAGCATTCAGATTGTCGAGATGTAATAAGAAGTACCTTTCAGTTTGTTTATCAAAGACATGGTTTCGTAGTCTCCTAGCTGATTGTTATTACTTATGCATGTGTCCAAATCCCCCTAGTGGGTGGCTTAGCTGCGAATCTGATTCGCCTAAGTTTCAAAAAACAAAATCCCACTGAGTGAGGAGAAATACTCTTACTCGGGGGCTTAGCTGCGAATCCGATTTGCCTAAGTTTAAAAAATCCTACTGAGTAGAGAGCAATCCTCCCACCCGGGGGCTTAGCTGCAGTCCCGTACTCGCCTAAGTTTAAAAAATCCTGCCGAGTGGAGAGCAATCCTCCCACTCGGAGGCTTAGCTGCAGTCCCGTACTCGCCTAAGTTTAAAAAATCCTACCTAGTGGAGAGAAATCCTCCCACTCAGAGGCTTAACTCCAGTCCCGTACTTGCCTAAGTTTAAAAAATCCTACCAAGTGGAGAGCAATCGTCCCACTCGGAGGCTTAGCTGCAGTGTCGTAATCGCCTAAGTTTAAAAAATCCTACTGAATGCAGAGCAATCCTCCCAACTGGGGGCTTAGTTGCAGTCCCGTACTCGCCTAAGTTTAAAAAATCCTACCTAGTGGAGAGCAATCCTCCCACTTGGAGGCTTAGTTGCAGTCCCGTACTCGCCTAAATTTAAAAAATCCTACCGAGTGGAGAGCAATCCTCCCACTTGGAGGCTTAGTTGTAGTCCCGTACTCGCCTAAGTTTAAAAAATCCTACCGGGTGGAGAGCAATCCTCCCACCCGGGGGCTTAGCTGCAGTCCCGTACTCGCCTAAGTTTAAAAAATCCTACCGAGTGGAGAGCAATCGTCCCACTCGGAGGCTTAGCTGCAGTCTCGTACTCTCCTAAGTTTAAAAAATCCTACCGAGTGGAGAGCAATCCTCCCACCCGGGGGCTTAGTTGCAGTCTCGTACTCGCCTAAGTTTAAAAAATACTACCGAGTGGAGAGCAATCCTCCCACCCGGCGGCTTAGCTGCAGTCATTTACTCGTCTAAGTTTAAAAAATCCTACCGAGTGGGGAGCAATCCTCTCACTCGGAGGCTTAGCTGCAGTCTCGTACTCGCCTAAGTTTCAAACACGCTCCGTCCTTATCCGCAAGGACGAGGAGGTGCAGGTCGACCGTGAGCTTATCCTCGGAGCTGAGGCACAAATATAATGTCCACTCCATCCTTATCCGCAAGGACGACGAGGTGCAGGTCAACCATGACCTTATCCTTGGAGTTGTGGCAGAAATACAATGTGCGCTCCATCCTTATCCGCAAGGATGACGAGGTGCAGGTCGACCGTGACCTTATCCTCGGAGCTGCGACACAAATACAATGACCGCTCCATCCCAATCCGCAAGGATGACGAGGTGCAGGTCGACCGTGGCCTTGTCCTTAGAGTTGCGGCACAAGTACAATGTGCGCTCCATCCCGATCCGCAAGGACGACGAGGTGCATGTTATGGACGACACAAAGTGCCCTTATTCATGATCCACTCGACTAAGTTGCAACATAGAGTCAGTAGCAATTCAGATTGAAGAATCAAATTCCACTCAAAGCCAAGAGATTCAAAAACAACAAAGTTCAGATAAATCCTATGAGGTTCCATACAGCAGATTAAAGTACTCGGGCATCCGGCCCGAAGGAGTTTTAAAGGTTACAAAACCACTCGGCATACCAAGGAAAATTTAATAAGATCATAAAAGTTTGTTCACTCCGCAGGAGGGGGACTGGCAGGCTAGACGAACTCATCCAAGTCCATCTGCAATTCGAGTAGCGGCAGCAATGAAGGTCTCCATGAAAGACTGGAAGTCGAGTCTCCTAGTGTTGGCAACCTTGATCGCTGCTAGATTTCCTTCATTAGCCTCCATGCAATGGATTCGAACAAGTGACAGAGCTATGTCAGCACCACATCGAGCAGACAACTTCTTCCATTCCCGCAGTCGACCAGGAATCTCATTAAGTCGAGTCATCAAGGACTCGAGGTCATTTTGGAGCGTCTCCTTCGGCTAAAGCGCCGTGTCGATCCGCGACACCGCAACCTTCAGGCGAGCAAGGTAGTCTGTGACACTGGCAAGATGGGATTCGAGTCGGAGCAAGTTCATAGCAGCTTCATCATTGACAGGAGAATTGATGGGGTCCATGCTCGTCTCAATTCGCCCAGTTTTTTCCTCAAAGTTTTGACAGAATTCTGCAACCACAAAGGGCTAATGAGTCGACCGATTTATGGTGACTTGATGACAGCAAAACAGTCGGACAAGGAAAGATACCTTCAAGCATAGGGAATAACTTCTTAGCGAGTGCTCCCAGATAGGCCTCCAGGTCACTTCTCTTACGAGAAATGCCTTCAATCTTGTCATTCAAAGCTACCTTGTCTTTCTTCAGATGGGTCACTTCTCGATTGGCCTCGGCCAAGAGACATCTTCAACTTGGCATTGTCTTCCTCAAGCGCCCTGACTGAAGCTAGCTTCTTTTCGGCGAGTGTTGTTTTTTCCTGAGCCTCCTTCCGCGTTTTGGCAAGATCAAGATCATTCTGTGCCAGAGCCTGTCTCATTTCATCTATATATATATATATATACAACAAACAAGCACTTTGTTCAGAGAGAAGAATGAAGAGGTGACTAAAGGAACAATCCAATTACACCGTCGACAAGTTGTTACCTTCCATACCAGTTGCTTCGTCTTTGGCCTTCTGCAAGTTTTGCTTGGACAAGTCCAGGTCAAGGTTGAGCAGCCTCTGCTTATCTTCAAATTCAGCAAACTTGGAGATGAGCTCACAAGATTTCTAAAGTTAGTAAAAGATGCATCAGCAGACAGAATTGAAGATTATTCGCTTCCGAGTGAAAAAAACTCTAATTCTACTGTAGAATCAAACATTCAACAGCAGTCTCGGGGACTACACCCAGTGGGTTCACTTAGCGTGCCCCCACTGGTCCAGATTCCACTCGCATGGTCCGCCCAGACTGAGCGGAAAGAAAAAAATGGCGACAGTTATTCTCAGACCCCAACCGAGTGCCCGCAGTCGACCGTGGTCTCGAGGACTACAGCCAGTGGGTGCACTTAGCGTGCCCCCACTAGTTCAGGTTCCACTCGACATCGTCCGCCCAGACCGAGTGGAAGAACCGAACAACAAGATATTTTCATAAAGCCCCCCGCCGAATAACACATTCAACGGCGGCCTCGGGGACTACACCCAATGGGTGCACTCTGTGTGCCCCCACTAGTCCAAAACTACAATTGACATAACCAAGTCGACTCAACTGGAAGAACTACTCGGCATAAATTGAAACACCCAGTGGGTGTATAGATGCGGAGAATAGACCGACAAATGGAAGCACAATGAAATTTTTTTGGGTAGCATATCCTAACAGAACAAGCGTCAAGATAGGAGTTCAGTCAGAAACCAACTTACCTGGACATTGGCTCGGAGGGTTGCACTGGCATCGTAGGCAGCTTGGCTGTTCTCGTGCACGGTCTTCACCCGCTCCATCATCAGGCCCGCTTGGCGTATGGCTTCTGCAGCAGCGCTTGCCTGGTCCTCCGGAACATGATGGGTGGTGAAGAACGGAGACAGCGGTTCAGTCGCGGAAGCCGGAGAATCCGAGGTGTGATGTTGGATAGATGAAGCAGGGACTGGCACGGTCGATGATGAAGGGCGTTCACTCGACATTGGAACAGCAAAGGTAACAGAGGCCCGGTTCACGTCTCTGGTCTCTTGAATCACTAGCTCCGTCAACGGCACCGATTGGGACGTCTGGCTAGAGGATGCCTTCTTGCTCGAAGCCCTGCCCCTCCTTCCCTTGGCCCTCTGTGGCACGTCTTCGTCATCATGTAGAAGTTCAATGACATTGGGTGGAGCTGCAAAGCAATCGATTACAGAAGTTCAGTCGACCATCAAAACGGCTAATAAAGTAAAGACAAAATGACAAAAGTTATACCCGTGTGGGAGGTGACTGTGTCTTCCATCTCCTCGTTAGCATCATCTTGGTATATAGAAGTTCCGTAAGCAGCACTGCAAATTTCAGAATTCACTCGGTTAAAGCAGGAAAGCAAATCGACCAAAGCTCAGGTTGTGCTAAAACTAAGAGGTTTAGCTCAATGATTACCCAAAAGCGATAGGGATGTTCACTTTGATCTTGGGAAAGGCCTTCCGGGGTTTTGGCAGCACGACTTTGAGTTGCTTCGGGGCTTTCTCGGTCGGCGCAGGAGAAGATGTCCTTGTGTGCTTGGAAGTCTTTTCAGTCGGCGGAGTTGCTTTGCCACGGACACTGGCTGGGTCCTGCCTCTATTTGGAGCGTCTTTCCGTTCGAGGAGGGTAGTCGACTTCCTCACCACTTCTCAAGTCCTCGCTCTCCTCGTCTCCCCTTCCGTCAGAATGCCATTCGCCATTATCGCCTCCACTCGCCTCTCCCTCATCCTCCTACTCTCTATTGGGCATCGAGTACATCTTAGTAAAGATATACAAGACACAGGGTCGAGTGGATATCAATCAGTTTCAAGAGCAAACACATACCAGAGCAAGATACATTCGGAAGGAAAGAGTAAGACCTTGTTAGGTTCGATGGTGTTGTCGAGTGGAGGAACCCTCCTAGACCCCCTGGGGTTGTCTTTGTTGCCTGTGATACCTTGCAACCACTGTGCCACCGTCCCCTCATCGACTTCCTCCGGGTGGATCCGAGTGTTGTCTTCAACACCCGAGTACATCCACATTGGATGGTGACGGGCTTGGAGTAGCTATATGCGTCGACTGAGAAATACTTCTAACAGGTCCATGCCAGTCACACCGTCATGGACAAGCTGGACTACTCGCTCAACCAACATGCTCACCTCCGCTTTCTCAGCTGGAGTCACTCTCAAGGGAGAAGGCTTCTTGACTCGCTCTATGGAAAATGGGGGAAGACGAGTCGACTGACCCGGGATCGGTTGGTCCTTACAATAGAACCAGGTTGACTACCACCCTTGACTAAGTCGGGAAGGATCATAGCGGGGAAAGTGCTCTTATTTTTCATCTGGATCCCCAGACTGCCACACATCTGGATGACATGTGTCCTCTCATCACTCAGATTGGCCTTTTTAACCGACTAAGAACGGCAGGTGAAAATGTGTTTGAAAAGGCCCCAGTGCGGTTGACAGCCCAGAAAGTTTTCGCACATGGACACGTATGCGGCAAGATATGTTATGGTGTTGGGAGAAAAGTGATGGGTTGGGCCCCAAAGAAGTTCAAAAAACCCCGAGAGAAAGGATGGGAAGGCAAAGAGAAACCACGGTCGACATGGGTCGCAAGAAGGACGCACTCACCCTCTTGCGGTCACGGCTCGGTCTCGTCCTCCGGAAGCCGCCAAGATTTGTGGGGAATCAATCCCCCGTCCACAAGATCCTCCGTATCATCTTTCTGGATCGTCTGCCGAATCCAGTCACCCTGAATCTAGCCGGGCGGCAGGCCGGTCCTCGATGACGACCCTGCCCGGCTCATCTTCTTCCCCTTTTCCTTCATCGTTGCCTTCTTCACGCGCTCTAGGGTCACTCCTTGTCCTTCCCCATTGCGGAGGGTCGAGCTCAGAATGGGCGGTGGAACCGAGGGCAGAGGCAGATGCGGTGGAGAAGTGGCGGAAGAAGGGGGAAATGAGGCGCAAAGTGTAAAGGCCTTGGCCCGAACGCCTTATATGGGTTGGCTCTCCGAGTGACTGACTTGTGGACCCAGGCGATCCCATCAAATCCCGCAACAGACGTGCGCATAGTACGTGGCGAAAAAGGTGGCGCGGGGATCGAGGCGTCCCTTCCTAATCTGCTCTGATTACCACGGTCCTCTCCGCCTCATGCGCTTCCCCAAATTTCGAATCCCGCAAGATCCGGAAACAACAGAACAGTCAGTCATACCGGAGATTTTATGCAACATCAGCAGTCGAAGCTTATCAGCAAAGTTCACTCGACAACCTCTGAATGGTTCGAGGCGACTGAAAATGAAATCGAAGTTGTTGCATGGTTCTCCAATCCAAGTAAAATGCTTCCACGGCACAAAAATTGGTTCGAAACCATCTTCAACTTCATTTCCACTCGGACCCAAAACCATTTGGGGGCTAATGACAATGATATGTACCTAGGGTAGGGCAATAGACCTGATCTAAACACCCTGCCCAAGGACACTGCCCTACAGTCAAAGACAACCAAAGGACAGCAAGTTCTACCGAGTGAGATAACCTGAGTGCATGCCCACTCGACTAACAAGTCCACTCGGATATCCCAATTAGATTCGACCAGTATGTCATCACTCGACCATACAAGAAACCACTCGAAGTATAGAAGATCTAACATCACTCAGGATGGCAACGGTCGGGCGTTCACTCTATAGTATTAATGATCAGTTATAAGACTTTATTGCTGGCGTTACCACTAACGCCTCATCTTTATGTACATTGAAATCTTTGTAACATGGGCTGGCTGGGGTCCTTGCGTACTCTATATAAGCCGCCCCCTCCACTGAGAAAAGGGTTTGCACCCCCTGTAACTTCACGCATAATCCAATCGACCGAGCCTCTGGGCACCGAGACGTAGGGTTGTTACTTCCTCCGCGAAGGGCCTGAACTCGTACATCTTGCGTGCATAATCTCCCCGTAGCTAGGATCTTGCCTCTACATTCTTACCCCCTATTCTACTGTCAGACTTAGAACCACAACACCAGGGGGTGCTCCAAGGGGAACACAACCCACCAGGGCGTGCCTGGAGGCCCAGGCGCGCCCTGGTGGGTTGTGCCCACCTCGGTTGCCTCCCGAACCACCTCTTTACTCTATAAATACCCAATATTCCAGAAACCCTAGGGGAGTCGACGAAAATCAATTCCAGCCCCCGCAAGTTCCAAAACCACCATATCCAATCTAGAAATCATCACAAAGGGGTTCATCATGTCCATTGGTGCCTCCCCGATGATGCGTGAGTAGTTATTTGTAGACCTTCAAGTCCGTAGTTAGTAGCTAGATGGATTCCTCTCTCCCGTTTGATTCTCAATACAATGGTCTCTTGGAGATCCATATGATGTAACTCTTTTTGCGGCGTGTTTGTCGCGATCCGATGAACTTTGAGTTTATGATCAGATCTATGTTTTTATCCATGAAAATTATTTGAGTCTTCTTTGATCTCTGATATACATGATTTCTTATAGCCTCATATTTCTTCCCTGATATTTGGGTTTTGTTTGGCCAACTTGATCTATTTATCGTGGAATGGAAAGAGGTCCTTTGTGATGGGTTCGATCTTACGGTACTTGATCGCAGTAACAGAAGGGAACCGACACGTATGTATCGTTGCCATTAAGGATAACAAAATGGGGTCTATTTCTACATAAATAGATCTTGTCTACATCATGTCATCGTTCTTGTTGCATTACTCCGTTTCTCTATGAACTTAATACACTAGATGCATGCTGGATAGCGGTTGATGTGTGGAGTAATAGTAGTAGATGCAGGAAGGAGTTGGTCTACTAATCTTGGACGTGATGCCTACAAAATGATCATTGCCTGGATATCGTCATGATTATTTGAACTTCTATCAATTTCCCAACAGTAATTCGTTTACCCACCATTTTCTATTTTTCTCGAGAGAAGCCACTTGTGAAACCTACGGCCCCCGGGTCTCTTCTTTATTATATTTGCCTTTGCAATCTATTTTTCTTTGCTTTTATTTTCAGATCTATTAAACCAAAAATGCCTTTCTGCACTTTATTTTATTTGCCGTTCGATCTATCAATTTATTACAGCTTTCTCATGTCCATTTGACAATGTTTGGCACCGTTACCCGAAAGGGATTGAGAACCCCTTTAATACGTCGGGTTGCAAGTATTTGTTATTTATGTGCAGATGTTGTTTACATAGTGTTGCTTGGCTCACACATAGGAGCAAGAGCACTTGTCGGCAATGCTTTCCGGCAAGGTTCTTTTGGCCCACTGCCCTCCAGGATGCAACTAGGCTAGTAACCAAGTGTGAAGCATGCCAGTTCCATTCAGAACAGTCACATCAGCCAGCCCAAGCTCTTCAAACAATCACTCTCTCCTGGCCCTTCACGGTCTGGAGGTTCGACATACTGAGCCCCTTTCCCCGTGCTATTGGGGGATTTTGAAAATACATGTCCGTGGCAATCGACAAGTTCACAAAGTGGCCAAAAGTGGAACTGGTGAGGAAGGTGATTGCACAGTCAGCCATCAAGTTCTTCAAAGGACTAGTTTGCCATTTTGGAGTACCTAACAGGGTGATCACTCACAATGGCAGACAGTTCACCACTCGTGCCTTCATGCAGTACCTTGGTGACCTTGGCAGCAAGATCTGTTTTGCATCAGTTTCCCATCCAAGGAGCAACAACCAGGCCGAAAGGGCAAATGCTGAAGTGTTGCGAGGGCTCAAAACAAGAACTTTTCACAAGCTGTACAAGTGTGGAAAACGCTTGATTAATGAGTTACCTACAGTTATTTGATCAATCAAAATTGCACCAAATCAAGCTACTCGCCAGAAACCATTCTCCTTAGTCTATGGGGGAAAAGTAGGTGCTCCCCACGGAACTCATGTACGGGTCACCTCGAGTGCTCTCTTATGATGAGCTTGAGCAAGAGCGTATGCAGAAAGATGATGCTACGCTCCTTGAGGAAGATCATCTCTAGGCTGTTGTACGTGCTACACGTTACTAGCCAGCCTTGCGCCTCTACCACAGCTGCAAGGTTAACGCCAGGAGTCTTTAGGAAGGCGACCTTGTTCTTCATCGAGTTTAGTCCGACAAGAATTCAAACAAGTTGACGCCAAAGTGGGAAGGTCCTTACTAGGTGAAAGGAGTAACTAGGCCTGGTATAGTCCGCCTAAAGATCGAAGATGGCACTATAGTGCATAACTCGTGGAAAATCGAGAATCTTTGCAAGTTTTACCCGTAAGGTGTAGGTTGACGGGCTGCTCGACAACCACCTTTTGTACAAGTTTGTCGGCATAGCATGTACTCCTTTGTGCAAAGCTAGGCGTAGGCACTGTGCATAAGTGAAATAAAGCTAAGTGTTTCACAAATCTTGTCAATTCACATGTCTAGTTATATGTGTATTTCCGTGATGTTGTTATACATTTGTCTTGTATCAATGATTAACAGATTGTCAAGGTTCCATATCATTATTTTCTCTTGTTTCTTTTTCTCAAAATGGTAGAAGGTTGCCACATGCACATTTTGCTAGGGGGAGTAATGGTATGGGCACACGCAAGCAACATTCAACTAAATACTACACAACAAGAAGGACGGCAAAGAAAAGCTAAGTTGAAATTTTTTCAAACAAATTCTTTGTTGAAGAGAACATTTTGGCTATTTTATGGACAACCTGCACGTGAGGGAAGTCACCGCGATTAGCTGCGCTCTTAGTCTGTTACGACTCCGCTCAACAATCTAAGCAATTGCACCAAGACCACCAAGAGGCCTTGCCGGCGGCGACATTTTTAGCATGCTACTAAGGATCCGTTCCTCAAAGCGCTCGCGACAATTGTGCATGCCGGCAAGATTCCGGACAGTGTAGGGAAGAAAACCATGCAAAAACAAGATTGAACAAGAGAGCGCAACACACATTAATCAAACATGATAAATAATACATAATTATTCAGTGGCGCCCCATGACATTTTCATATTGCCCTGCAGGGTTTACATTGACTGAAATGCAGGGCAAAAGGGGCGCTTAGGTGGGGCGTGACTCGCTCCTGGAGGACCTGATGATGGTGCTGCCAGCGTTCAGCTGGAGTCGGAGCCGTTGTCCTCGATCTTGGAGCTTAGAGCTCCATCATCATTGTCATCCTCCTCATCACTTTCGCTAGAGGAAGCAGTGTCGCTATTGCTCGAGCTCTCCACGCAACACACCAGACGAGCCACTGAAGCCTCGAAGAAATTCACAAAGAGCGTGTCAGACCCGACGAGCCTGCAGTGAAGAAGGTGCCCCTGCCCCAAGCTACATCCTCCATATGGCTCTTTGCCTAAGGAGGAGTGGATGGAGACGAGATGACGAGCGCTCCACTGTGGCCACCCCGGCCCCGGGCACCGCACTTTTTGCGGCCACGGGCTGCAGCTCCCCCTCAAGCACTGTAGCCGGCCTCCATGACCACTTCCGAAATGCAACCGTGGTGTTGGGGAGAGGCTCTCCTACCGGTGGCAGATCTACATGCTCGACCCTTTAGCCTCGCCATGAGTGCAGTAGATTTAAGGGGGAAATGGAGAATAAAGGAATAGTGGTGGCTGAGAGATTGGGATGGGAAGAGGTGAATGAGCATCTCTCTCCGCTACCCCCCCCCCTCTTTATAGGGAAGGCACGAGGTTGGCTCTTCATTGTTTTGGAGCGACCGCCCAGCTTCGTCAATCCCGTGCCCTGCATTCATTGCCACGCGCACTACTCCAGTGACTGCCCAATTCCACCAATCGGGTGCCTTGCAATCCTTGCCAGGCGCACTACTCTAGCGGCCGCCTAGATTCAGCAATCCTACATTCTGCGTACAAGGCGCGTGTCAAGGGGTGCAGTAAACAAGGAAATTATGACAGATATGATAGTTATCTCCTGCCATGCATGCATGTGCATTTGTTTGGGCCTAGCCCAATGACGCCTCGCATGCGTGTATGGCCCAGGCCCCGGGGCTCCTATCGGTGTATTAAGAATTGGGTCCTTAATACCCCAAACTTATGCACATGTAGTAGTGACCTTCCCGTCGTCAAAGCTTCATGGGAGATAAGAAAATACGAACACGAGACCAGATTAATGGAGAAGCAAAGAAGATCTCAGAGATTGGAGATCTGGAATATTAAAGATACGGCTCCAGAGAATCCACTCTTTGTGAGATCAAGGAGTGCATCAAGAAGACCAAGATAAGAGATGTTGCCAGAGATCACAAATACTCGAGAAACTAGCCTGGGGACCCGGCAAGACCCTTGCGGGAAGGGGGCAGACCAAGCCTGGCAAGCTCCGCGCCCAACAAGGTTCCACTACTCAGCCACTGCTCCACCTCATTAATCAGGTTGTCACTTGTCGATTAGGTGTCGAGCGAGTAGGTTGTTAGGTGAACCCTGTCTAGGCACATGGCTGCTCATATCTGAAGATACAACTTCAATGACACACGTCCAAGTGATGTGTCGAAGGAATACAAGGTAGATGGATGAACGGCACAGAAGGAGATACCAACCTTGTCGGGGAGCTCCATCCACAAGACACCTCATGATTCATCTAATGCATTTGTCCTAACTCGTCAGTGTTAGGTATTTAGCATTGTGCCCACTATTTATAGTGTAGATTTACTATTTTGCCATTGTGGTGACCCCTTCATCTGTAAAAGGAGGCCCATGGCTACCTTAACAAAGGTCAAAACTCTGTCCTTTCTACGCGCGTAGCTGCACTCCTCGAGCACCATGTTGGATGTGTGCTCCTCGTAGCTAGATTTTTAAACACAATCAATACACAAAGCAGGAGTAGGGTTTTATGCTTCACAAGTGGTCTGAACCTGGATAAAACACCATGCGTTCTCTACTGACCTTGATCTTTGTACATGTCGATTCCCTTGCCGAACCACAAATAGATTGCCATGATCCCATAGATAGTCGTGCCCGCAAACGACACGGGCATGAGGAACTTGCACACTCTTGTGAAGAAGAAGCATATCATTGGCATTGAGGGCATCAATTTCCAGAAGGACCATATATGTCGTGGTTGCGAAGCGGGGAAAATGACTAGGGCAAAGAACCCCTCGAAGACAATCATGACGGCCACACATCCCTTCGAGCTACTACACATGGACTTATTTGGCCCTACTCACTACTCTACCCTTACTACTACTGCACATCTCTATGGCTTTGTGATTGTAGATACTTACGCTAGATACACTTGGGTGCGCACAATTCTCTATAAGACTGAAGTAAAAGACTCCATGAAAGTGTGCGGGCATGATGCTTGATGAGTAAAAGACTCCATGAAAGTTCTGGCCCAAAGCCATTGATATTGCATGCCATATTATCAACAGAGTATTGATACGTCTCCAATGTCTATAATTTTTTATTGTTCCATGCTATTATATTATTAATCTTGGATGTTTTACATACATTAACAAGTAGTTTTATATCATTTTTCAGGACTAACCTATTAACTTAGTGCCCAGTGCAAGTTGATGTTTTTTGCTTGTTTTTTACTTTGCAGAATATCAGCACCAAACGAAGTCCAAATGCCACGAAATTTTTTGGAATTTTTTTCATGTAATAAGAAACCCTGGAGCTTCTGGAGGGAAACAATAGGAGACCCTCAAGTGTCGTCTCAAGCAACAGCGGCTCCCTCATCCCTGACCATGGCAAGGAGTAACCCCCGTAGCGCTCATGAAGCAGCAGGTGGTGGCCAATATTTTGCATGCTAGGTATTTTAATCTCATGATGAGTGTTTATTCCCTTGTCATTGCATGAGAGTGTGGAAGGTAATATGGATGCCCAGTCCGAAATGAAAAATACTATGATAATAAATTCCTTCGAAAGTGTTGGTACGGAAGGCACCCGTGGATACGACTAGCCATGGATTGTGAAAGAATGGTGGACTTTTTGTTTCGGGACTGCCTATAATTTTTCTAGCATGGAAGATATTGGGAATTCTCGATTATTTTCGTTGACAGGAAAAGCATGCCTCTAAAAACAATTTTATCTCTTAATTTAAGCTATGAGCTCTCACACCTCTACAAATCTCTGCTTCCCTCTGCAAAGGGCCTATCTATTTACTTTTATACAATTCTTATTTTTACATTGAGTCTCCATCTTCTCTTATATGCACTAACTAGGGAACACTATTGTCATACTTGTGTATTGGATGTAGTTAATATTTGAGTGTGTTTCATGAATGGATCAATGATTGAGCATAATGGGCTAGGGATAACTTTCTTTAGCATTGATATTTTGAAAGACATGGTTGCTTATTGATATGCATGAGTATTTATGTCTTCATTTCAAATTAGAGACTATTACTTTGAATCATTCAAGTACAAATGTCCATGTTACAAAGAAAATAATATATGATGAATATGTTAGGTAGCATTCCACATCAAAAATTCTGTTTTTTTATCATTTACCTACTCGAATATGAGTAGGAGTTAAACTTGGGGATGCTTGATATGTCTCCAACTTATTTATAATTTTTTATTGTCCCATGCTATCATATTATAAGTATTGGATGTCTTATATATATTTACAAGCAGTTTTAGATCATTTTTTGGGACTAGACTATTAACTTAGTGCCAAGTGCTAGTTGTTGTTTTTTGCTTGTTTTTGACTTTGCAGAATATTAGTACCAAACGAAGTCCAAACGCCACTAAAATTTTCGGAGATTTTTTTCTGGCAATAAGAGACCCTGGAAGCTTCTGGAGGGAATGAGAAGATGGAGTGGCCCACTAGGCACCAGGGCGTGCCAGGGGCCTCTAGCGCGCCCTGGTGGGTAGTGGGGCCTACAAACCTCTGTTTGACCTAACTCTGCCTCTATAACTACTCTAAAATCACAAAACCTACCACGGGGGCCACGAAATACTTTTTCCCCAACCGCAAGTTCCAGAACCACGAGATCCCATCTAGAGGCCTTTTTAGACACTCTACCAGAGGGGCAAAGGATCACAGAGGGGTTCTTCATCATCCTTGCTCCCCCTCCGATGATGCATGAGTAGCTTACCATGGACCTATGGATCCATAGTCAGTAGCTAGATGCTTCTTCTCTCCTTTTGATCTTTAATATAATGTTCTCCTTGATGTTCTTGGAGATCTATTTGATTTAATGACTTTCTATAGTGTGTTAGTTGGGATCCGATGAATTGTGAGTTTATGATCAGATCTATCCATGAATATTATTTGAGTTTTCTCTGAACTCTTTTATGCATGATTGTTATAGCCTCGTATTTCTTCTCCGATTTATTTGTTTGGTTTGGCCAATTAGATTGATTTATCTTGCCATGGGAAGAGTTGCTTTGTTATGGGTTCGATCTTGCGGTGCTCAATCCGAGTGACAGAAAGGGACATGACACACATGTATCATTGCTATTAAGGGTAACAAGATGGGATTTATTTCATCCATGAGTTTATCTTGTCTACGTCATGTCATCCTACTTAAGGCATTACTCTATTCTTTCATAACTTAATACACTAGATGCATGCTGGATAGCGGTCGATGTGTGGAGTAATAGTAGTAGATGCAGAATCGTTTCGGTCTACTTCTCTCCGACGTGATGCCTATATTCATGACCATGCCTTGGATATGGTCATAATTATTTGCTTTGTTGTCAATTGCCCAACAGTAATTTGTCTACCTACCGGATGCTATATTTTATTAGAGAAGCCTCTAGTGAAAACTATGGCCCCGGGTCTATTTTCTATCATCTATTAAAACCAAAAATACCATGCTGCAATTTTCTCATATTTCTTTTATTTTATATTTTTGTCAGATCTATCTATCAAAACTATATATTTTAGTCACATTCATAACCGTTGGGGGATTGACAACCCCTCTACGCGTTGGGTTGCAAGTATGTTTGTTTGTGTGCAAGTGTTGTTTACATAGTGTTTGATGAGACTCGACTAGACGACGAGTCGCTGGTTGGTCCGACCTTCCATGATACTTGTGATGTAACAGCAAACAACAGCAGCAATAGTCACACAAGAAATACGCATAGAAGAAAACAACCTTCAGATCACATGAAAAGGATAAGAAGCCAAAGGAGAATACTCTACACCGAAACTGATACGAGATCAGTCACGAGCACAGCAGCAACGAACCCCTAGGATTCGCAGGTACACATCATGGTTGCCTCCCGACATGAGGCCTTTTCTGTTGTTTTTATTCAGCTCTCAACTAAAACAAATCTGACATGATACAAAACTGAATATGCCCAATATATAGGCGACGCTAACCAGCCGCAAATGGCGTACCAAACTCTAACTGACTCAATCACGTATACTATTTTAAAAGAAAACAAGGACACGTCTTATCTCGCCTAGTACTAGTATTTCCTAATTAAATACACTAATTAATCACGTATACATTCACGCTTCATATGTCCCCTTCCACCACACTTGAAACACTCTATGTCATTAGTGTGTGTGGTCGACTACGCACTAGAATCAGCCCTCGACAGTCCTGATTTGGAAGCATCCTTCTGCACAGAATCATGAGAGCGAGTTGATGTTGCTGGCCTAGAGCTAGGAATGACATCCTCACTCGTATGCAGCGAGCGATGCCATGTGTTTAAAGTGGTACTAGGAACTTTGTTGACTTGGTGTCGCTTAATCTGTTGTTCCGCATGCACAGCTTGGTGCACAAGATCTTGTATGTTGTAGAAGACCACCATCTCAACACGATCCTGCACCTCCATATTTATCCCATTAAAGAAATGTGCCATGGTCGCCTCCAAAGATTCTCTGTTGTCCCTGTATGTATCATAAGCAATTCCATCTCCTTGTAATATTCATCAACACTCATATTACCTTGAGAGAGCCGCTACAACTTGTTGTACATTTCTCTTTTATAGTTCTCAGGAACAAAATCCCGCCTCATGAATTCTTTCATCCCTCTCGAAGTCGTTGGGCAGTGTCTTGAACGACAAATTTGATTCCACCAAATTAGCGCATAACCGGTTAACTCAATTCCAGGAAGTTGAACTTTCTTCTCTTTGCTATAATGATGGGCATCAAAAATTTGATCAACGCGCATCTCCCACTCCAAATAAACTTCTAGTTCACACTTGCCAGAGAACGAAGGAATAGAATTTTTTATGTGCCCAATTCCATCATCCAAAGGCATAGGCACAGCTTGACCAACTCGGTCATGCACTCCACCATGAACGGAAGTTTCAGGATGAGGCTCATACTGTCGTGGTCTTGACGCGTACTCCGCCTGGTCAACACCGTTATCGAGACCATCATCTCCAGCATGAGGTTGTGCCGTCAAATGGCAATCATGCACACTGGCATATCCGTCACGAGCCAGTGGTAAATAATGCAGTGGATCAGCCGGAGCAGCCTTTGGTAGTGCAGAATGCATCGCCGACATATTGATGATGTCTGCCAAACCATCAAACCGAGTGATTAGGACATCTATCCTTTTGCCGCACATCATGACATTGCTTGATCTAGTTGCATGTGTGGTCAAAACCATCCCGAATATTTTGAGTAATATCATCCGCATACACTGGACGTACAACTTCCTCAGAATCAGCAGTAGCCTCGCCATCCTTGTTGACCGAGGTTGACATCTTGATCAACGCAGTACCACGAACAACCTTTGCTCTAAATACCACTTGATGAGACTCGACTAGATGACGAGTCGCTGTTTGGTCCGTTCTTCCATGATACTTGCGAAATAATAGCGAACAACGGCAGCAATAGTCACACGTGAAATAGGAGTAGAAGAAAACAACCTTCGGACCAAACGAAAAGGATAAGAAGTCAAAGGAGAAGACTCTGCACTGAAAATGATACGAGATCGGTCACGAGCACAACAGCAACGAATCCCTAGGATTTGCATGTACACATCCTGGCTGCCTCCCGACGTGAGGCCTTTTCTGTAGTTTTTATTCAACTCCCAACTAAAATAAATCTGACCTGATACAAAACTGAATATGCCCAATGTATAGGCGACGCCAACCAGCCGCAAATGGCGTACCAAACTCTAACCGACTCAATCGCGTATACTACTTTAAAAGAAAACAAGGACACGTCTTCTCTCGTGTAGTACTATTATTTCCTAATTAAATACACTAATTAATCTTCCGGTCACGTTGATTGCATAGGACTTATTTAAAAAAGAAAGGACTTTGCCTGCTACTGAATGAAGACGGAACCAACATCCACTTATCTTGGAGGAGTCCTGAAGTTTGGTTTGACAGTATCCTTCTTTAGTTCGACTGGTGTGTGATAGCCTGGCTTATTAGGGATGGTATACTACTCATATCAATAAGGAATTCCTTCTTTTCTGGGAGCCCATTCGTAAAGAACTCCAAAGTTAAGCGTGCTCAGCTTGGAGTAGTTTCAAGATGGGTGACTGGCCGGGAAGTTGCTCCCGGGTGCGCACAAGTGAGGACAAAGTGCGCAGAAAAGACTAGTATTGATCTATGGGGCCAGTCTAGATCCCGCCAGGAGTAATGACCACCGGCGGGTGTGTTTGGGGCGTTACAGGTTGGTATCAGAGCCGACCCTCGCGGTTATATGAATGTTTGCGGACAGGTGCACGGTCATGTTGTGCATGACGTTTGTGACCCGTTGTGGCACACGGCATGGCACATGTGCCTGATTGGAAGTACAGACGTTTGTGCCAAGAGGGAACGTTCATGTGGCCCGATGAGGACGTTGGTTCCTCTAAGTGGGGGTGTATGTGATAGCCTGGCTTATTAGGGATGGTAGACTACCCATATCAACAAGGAATTCCTTCTTTTCTGGGAGCCCATTCAGAAAGAACTTCAAAGTTAAGCGTGCTCAGTTTGGAGTAGTTTCAGGATGGGTGACTGACCGGGAAGTTGCTCCCGGGTGCGCACGAGTGAGGACAAAGTGCGCAGAAAAGACTAGTGTTGATCTATGGGGCCAGTCTAGATCCCGCCAGGAGTAATGACCACCAGCGGGTGTGTTCGGGGCGTTACATGGTGGAATCTCAAAATTAAATGAACCGATCTGTAACACATTTGGTGGATCATATCTTGTCAAGCACATCTTTTGTTGAGCACGTGGAGCAGCACCAAGTAAACCTATTGTGTTTCACACTGGAAAAATAATAGAACCATTGTTGTGCAGATTAGTGTTGCTTGGTTCTCCTAGTGGAATGATAACCTTGGTTTCATAACCGAGGGAAATTCTTATCTCTACTGTACTGCATCGTCCTCTCCTCTTAAAGGAAATCCCAACGCAACTCACAAGTAGCAAGTATATCTTGACAAGTTCTTCAAGAAGACAACCTATGAACAACTCACCGGTAAGAAGCCCAATGTAAGTTATTTCAAAGTCTTCGGTGCAAGGTGCTAGATAAGGGATCCACATCGCAATTCCAAATTTGCACCGAAAGCACAGAGGGTTTTATGCTTGGTTACGAAAAGGATTGGCACAGCTACAGGGTCTTGAACCTATTTCACTATAAAGTGGTTGAAACTATAGATGTACGGTTCGATGAAACTAACGGCTCGCAAAGAGAGCACCTGCCAAATGTGCTAGATGAAGTTCTAGCAAGTGAAGCCATCAAACTAATGGGTACTGGATAAATCATACCCATAGAGGAAAAAGGCGATGATGAAGTCGTGATTCTAGCTCCTATTCAGCTTGAAGACAATGCTGAAAATGAAGACAATGATCAGCGACAGCAAAGTCTTCACCCTGTTCATCCTCATGTAGCCAATGAAGTTCATATTGAGAAGATAATTGATAGCATCAATGCACCTGGTCTACTCACTCGATCAAGGGCTACACAACTGTCAAACTTTTGTGGGCACTTTGCATTCACCTCTATATCTGAACCCAAAAAGGTTGATGAACCTTTCATGGAACCAGAATGGATTCAAGCTATGCAAGAAGAACTTCAACAATTCAAGCTCAATAATGTGTGGGAGCTAGTCAAATGTCTTGATCCACGCAAGCACAATATTATTGTCACCAAATGGATCTATCACAACAAACAAGATGAACATAGTCAAGTGGTCAGAAATAAAGCTTGTCTCGTTGCTCAAGGATAGATGTGAGTAGATGGAATTGACTTTGATGAAACCTTTGCTACTGTGGCTAGGCTTGAAGCCTTTCGCATACGGATAGCTATGAAAATCACAATGATATCCTCCTTTATCAAATGGATGTGAAGAGTGCTTTCCTGAAAGACAAAATTGTAGAAGAAGTCTATGTTGCACAACCTCCTAGTTTTGAAGATCCAAAGCAACCTGACATGGTCTACAAGCTCAACAAGGCATTGTATGGCCTCAAAGAAGCACCTCGTGCTTGGTATCACACACTCAAAAAATTCCTGAAGAGCAAAGGCTTCAAACCTGGTTCTCTGGATCCCATTCTTTTCACGAAGACATATGACGGAGAACTGTTTGTATGCCAAATCTACATGGATGGCATTATCTTCGGTTGTAGTAACAAAAGATACAGTGATGAGTTTAGCCCTACGATGCAAGAGCAATACCATATGTCCATTATGGGGGAGCTAATATTCTTTCTTGGTCTTCAAATCCATCGAAAAAGCAATGCCATCTTCATACCTCAGGAAAAGTATCTCAAGGATTGTTTGAAGAAGTTTGGAATGCAAGATTGCAAGGGTACACTAGTACGGTGAGGTGCTATACAAACAGTTTTTAACCCCTTTCTGCGACGACATTTTGAACCATCGCCAAGTGAGTTTGTGCGATAGGGGGGTCCTTCCCACACGACCCAGAAATCGTCGGGGATAAGGAGCCATGATGTAGAGGCCTAGAAAAATGTAATCGTATGCGATGCAACACACACTAAATTCTTTCACACGTGTGGGATTAGTGATTAAACGTTTCTAATTACCCAATAAAACCAAACGGTGTGTCATAACGAACCGTTTGGGAAACAGTATGTAAGGCACACGTGCCAACATATGAACTGCGTGCAATATGTGCCCCATCACACACGAGTTTTCTGCGGAACTCATCTGTCAAGCAAGACTCCATCGCACACGTTTCCGAACAATTACCGTGTGCGATAATGTTCTATCACAAACGGTTCAGGAGCCCCTTCGCACACATACAAGTGTTGCAGACTATTTGTGATTTGTTGTGTATCACCAACGGTTGTGGTAGGAGTGACATGTGCTTTTTGTTTGGGATCCCACACGTTTCCTGAAAAATTTAGGATTGGGATTGTATTTTACATTGGGCACGGTTTACTCCAAGCTCTCGTGTGCGATAATGTGATATCACAAACAGTTCCGGAGCCCCTACGCACACGTATAGTAGTGTTGCAAATCGTCTGTGATCTATTGTGTATCACCGACGGTTCCACTATGGTTGATGTATGTTTTTCGATGTGGATCGCACACACTCATTTAGTTGAACCGTGTGCGGAGAAATTGCTAGGTTAAATCAAAAATATCCCGTTTGAATCGGCATGCAAAAAGCAAATTCGCCACAATATGCAATTGAACAACTAGTGTCCACAAGAAGAACATTCATCAGATTTCGCAACAATTGTAATTGAACAAATGGTAGCTAAATTCAAATGATTTGTCAACATACATATATACATTACATAATTAATCATAGTGTACAAAACATGAGCACCTCATCAGATGGAAAATAATGGATCCATGCATATATGTTTAGCGGCTTACTCTTACTCAATGTTTCAATAGAAGGCATGTTGAAATCCTCATTATCACTAATGGGATTGATATAGTGATTCAGGAAGAAGTCGCTGTCGGCGTCCTGGGAACGGGGGTACCCAGACTTGCCTGCCTGCAGCCCAGGGCATGGCTCCACCAGCGGCCTGGTATGGCCCATCTTCATAAACCAACGCTCGAGACCCTCGTGAGGGGCCAATCCTCGCGAGGCGGACGACACAAGACCTCCTCAGGGGCAGGCTCACTAGGCTGGCTCGCGAGGAGCGGAGAGATCAAGGCGAGGGGCACATCGTGAGGTTTCCCTGACGTGACCCATGACGACCAAGGCTAGGCAGGCGCCAGCAGGCGCAGAGTGCCAGTTTCCTCTTTGGTGCTAAAGAGGAAGGCGTAGGCGAGGAGTCCCAAGGCGTCAGGCAAAGGTTTCCATATCGGTGCAATGAGACCAAGACCAGCAGGATGGCAAAATGGAGGTCATCTCGGAGCCCACGACGGCGTCACCACCAGAGCCATTGGCAGGCGGAGACCACCTTTTGTCAGGATAACTTGTACTCGTTGTCCCCCTTCAAATTGGCCGTTGTAGGATCCCTTCCCGCCTAATATTTGGGGAGAGGACTTGGGCCTCTATAAACAGGGCTAGCCACCACCATAGCAAGGATGGATCATTGAGATCATCCCCAACCACACAAGCTCATCGAGCTCAAGAACACCTCTCCTTAGGAGGCCGTTCTTCCTTTGTACTTGTTCATCCCCAGCCTACAAGGCAATCCACCACACCACACTGGAGTAGGGTATTGCACCGCAACGGTGGCCCGAACCAGTATAAACTCTTGTGTCCTTTGTTCCTCGGGTTTGGAGAGCTAGGCTTTGAGATCATTGCGAGAGTGTGAGCTAGGGGGAGAGAGACCTGTGTGCACACCCCAGTGTTCGAACCTCAAGGGTTTGCCGGAACCCATAATCCGACATTTTGCGCACTAGGTAGGGGTGCGCTGAAGCTTTCCCTCTGTCGATCCACGTTCCACAGCTCCATCGCATCCATGTCAGATGCTCACCGAGCCCGTGCTGAGCGCCGCGCCGCCCTCGCCGCCCGCATCACCGAGACAACGCCCGTTGGTGGACCTCCCCATCATTCTCCATCACCTGCTGCCAACGCCGCCACCGGCCCCGCAGCGAACGAGCAGCAAGCATCATCACTTCACCCATCTGTGTGGCTGGACGGCCGCACTGCCACCCCGTTGGTGACTCCGGCCGGCTCGTCGTCCCACGCTCGTCGCATGCCCATGGATGCGCAGGCCGCGTTGCTCATGGCATGCGAGCTCCTGCATTACCGCCCGGTTGACAACCTCTACGAAGACGGGCTGGACCGCGTCGCTGAGCTCGTCAGTGCTGCTAGGGGCTCTCCTGCACCATCCCTCTCGCTGCCTCTCCCGCCTCTAGCCACGGGGGACGTAGCTCATGAAGTGCCTCCGCCGCCACTGCATCAAGACGGCGCCCTCGCGCAGAGACTTGCGGCTCATGGAGCACCCCCGCCTCCTCCGCATCAAGACGGTGTCCTCACCCCAAGACGCGTGGTCCCGCGATATGATCTGCCATGCCGTGTGCCTACGCACGAAGAAATAAGCTGGCAGGAGGTCTCTCAACCGCAAGAAAATGCTCTCGCACTCCCCGCACCACCACATCAAGACCGCGTGCCGCCTGCCATGGTGGTGGGTGGGTACCTAGACTAGATTCCACCACCACGATGGGCTCCGGTGACAACAGCAGGCTGCCGAGCCTTTATTCCCGAGCTGTGCACCATCGTTTACCCAGGCAAGTTCAAGCCGGATCTGCCTCCGCGCTACGACGGCACCGCCGACCCTACGGAGTTCTTGCAGCTCTACAAGCTGAGCATCGAGGCAGCCAACGGCCACGAGAAAGTAATGGCGAACTGGTTTCCCATGGCTCTCAAGGATGGTGCTCGCTCGTGGCTCCTGAACCTGCCCGCGGGATCGGTCTCCTCTGGGGGCGAGATGCGCGAGCGTTTCGTCGCCAACTTCCACGGTACTCGCGACCGCCCACCAGTTGCAGGCGACCTGCGGTGCATCAAGCAGCAACCAGGGGAAACCCTGCAAAAGTACATAGAGCGCTTCAACAGCATCCTCCTCAAGATCCCAAAGGTGACAGACGAGGCCATCATCTCCGCGTTCTCCGATGGCGTGCACGATGTCAAGATGAAGGAGGAGCTCGCCATCCACGAAGAACTATGCTCGGCCCTAGAGATGTTCAACATGGCAATCAAGTGCACAAGAGCTGAGGAGGGGCGCCTCTCCCTCCTCGAGCTCCCCGCTGCTGACCCCGAAGAGAAGAAAGTCAAGGCCAAGGACTTGAAGTGCAAGGGAGTATCCGTGCTAGCGGCGGAGCCAGACTCGAAGCACGGCCGGGACCACCTCGAGTCATCTAAGAGCAGCCGTCCGTTCTGTGCCTTCCACAACGTACACAGCCACATCACTGACGGCTGCCAAGAGCTCAGAGCCATTCAAGATGGATGCTTTGGTTGGCGCCCCGAGCGCAACACCGGGTTACGGCTGAGGAGGAGGACGAAGTGGGGGATGCTGGGACGACCACGGCCCTCCTCAGGAGTGGCGCGATTGGCCCGGCGAGGACCACTGGCAGGACCAGCCTCGCGAGGGCATCTTGAGGAACCAGCCTCGTGAGAACCATCCTCAGGGCAATGCTAGCCTCCCTCCGCTGCCTCCACCATAGAGGCGGAACGGCGACCACCATCAGGACGAGGGGGCTGGGGGCTTCCAGGAGCCACGCGCTATCGCCTTCATCCTGGGCAGTGCCCAGGCCCCAGCTTCCCAGTGCATCATCAAGTAGTTTTCTCATGAGGTGAACGTGGCCCTTCCCAGGCTCGAGGCCACGTGCCCACTGATGTGGTCCAAGTGCGCCATCACCTTCGGCTCGGCGGACCAGCTCAAGTGCGCGGCAACCGCGGGCGTCCTTCCAATGCTTTGTTCACCCGTCATCAGCAACGTCCAAGTCACCAAGACCCTCATCGACGGCGGTGCAGGGCTCAATGGCATGTCCCTCGAGATATTCGATAGCCTCCAAGTGCCATACGATCAGCTACAGCCTACCAAGCCTTTTTCAGGAGTGACCAACGGCTCCACCACCTCGATAGGGCAGGTCCGCCTCCCTGTCACCTTCGGCCAGCGAAACAACTACCGCGCCGAGCTCATCGACTTCGACGTCGCCCACATCCCTTTGTCGTACAACGCCATCCTTGGGTATCCAGGATTAGCCAAGTTTACGGCAGTGACCCACCACGGCTACAACGTCCTCAAGATGCTAGGGAGTGGAGGCATCATCATGGTCCCCTGCGAAGAAACAGATGTGGTGTGCTCCCTTGAGCACACCTTCCAAGCCGCTGCGATCGAAGACCCCGACAATGAAGGCATCATGTACCCTCCTGAGGCCATCCCCAAGAAGAAGAAACAACTACTCCTCCCAGGGCCTCAAGAGAACAGCGTCTCCAGCGGCACCACCTCAGGACCTGCGCCCACAACTAGGATGCCTCCCTCCCTCGCATAGGAAGGCGCGCCTAGCGCCCTCCTCTGGCAAGGCTCAGGAGCTCCCTTCTGGAAGGCCTCAGACCTAGCCAACATCACGAGGGAGGCGCTCGGGCACCATGGCGTGCTTGGTCTACCAAATATTGTTCTAAAGGATCATTAGGAGGTACGGCAATAGAAGCAAGACCAATAATTTCATCCTTACTAGGCAATTCTTCTTCACAGTGTTGTTTACTAAATTTAGAGAAATTAAATTCATGAGTCATATCATCTAAGTCGGCAGTAACAACATCCCTAGTGCAATCTATGGTAGCATTAACAGTATTCAAGAACGGTCTACCAAATATAATGGGACAAAAGCTATCTTGTGGGGAACCAAGAACAAGAAAATCAGCAGGATATTTAGTTTTCCCAAACAAGACTTCAACATCTCTAACAATCCCCATTGGTGAAATAGTATCTCTATTAGCAAGTTTAATTGTGACATCAATATCTTCTAACTCAATAGGTACAATATCATGCATAATTTCATTGTATAAGTCAATAGGTATTGCACTAGCACTAGCACCCATATCACATAAGCCATGATAACAATGATCTCCTATTTTAACAGAAATAACAGGCATGCCTATCACAGGTCTAGGTTTATCTGTATCACGGGGTTTAGCAATTCTAGCAGAAGTAAATAACATGCCCATCTATATTATCAGACAAGAGATCTTTAACAATAGCAATATTAGGTTCTACTTTAACTTGCTCAGGAGGTGTATATGTTTTAATATTGCTTTTATGAACCACAGTTGAAGCTTTAGCATGATCCTTTATACTAAAAGGGAAAGGTGGTTTCTCAACATAACAAGTAGGAACAATAGGATCATTATAAGTGACAGTCTTTTCTTCAACTTTAATAGGTGCAACTACTTTTACTTCTATGGGAGGATGATATTTAAACCACTTCTCCTTAGGGAGATCAACATAAGTAGCAGAAGATTCACAGAAAGAAGCTACTATCTCAGAATCAAGTCCATATTTAGTGCTAAACTTACGGATAATATCGGTATCCATAAAAGATTTAACACAATCAAACTTAGGTGTCATACCTGACTCCTTACCATTGTCGAGGTCCCAATCTTCAGAGTTGCGTTTAATTCTATCCAATAAATCGCATCTAAATCCAATAGTCTTCATCATAAAAGAGCCAGCACAAGAAGTATCAAGCATGGTGCGATTATTTTCAGAAAGCTGAGCATAAAATTTTTGAAGAATTGTTTCTCTTGGGAGCTCATGATTGGGGCATGAATATAACATTGATTTAAGCCTCCCCCAAGCTTGAGCGGTGCTTTCTCCTTCGCGAGGCCAAAAATTATATATATAATTGCGATCACGATGAACAAGATGCATAGGGTAATACTTTTGATGAAATTCTCATATCATCACATAGCCTATACCATATCAATGCGTATCCCTTCAAAGATAAAGGGAAGACCTTCTTCTTAGCAACATCATCGGGTATACCTGCAAGCTTAAATAATCCACAAACTTCATCAACATATATTAGGTGTTCATCAGGATGGTTTGTTCCATCTCCTGTAAAAGGATTAGCTAGCAGTTTTTCTATCATACCCGAAGGATACTCATAAGGAATTTCATTTTCATACTCATTTTCAATAGGTTCAGTAGGTTGAGGAGCAACTCTTTGCTCTACTGGTCAGGGTGAAGATACCCCGAACAAGCCCCTCAGAGGATTACTTTCCATAGTAACAAGTGACAGTAAATTTCAGCACACTTTATAAATTTTCCTTACCAAATTCCACCTACCAAAGGCGCTTCACTCCCCGGCAACGGCGCCAGAAAAGAGTCTTGATGACCCACAAGTATAGGGGATCTACCGTAGTCCTTTCGATAAGTAAGAGTGTGGAACCCAACGAGGAGCAGAAGGAAATGATAAACGGTTTTCAGCAAGGTATTCTCTGCAAGTACTAAAATAAGTGGTAACATATAGTTTTGTGATGAGGTAATTTGTAACGAGCAACAAGTAACAAAAGTAAATAAAGTGCAGCAAGGTGGCCCAATCATTTTTGTAGCAAAGGACAAGCCTCGACGAACTCTTATATAAGGAAAAGCGCTCCCGAGGACACATGGGAATATCGTCAAGCTAGTTTTCATCACGTTCATATGATTCACGTTCAGTACTTTGATAATTTGACATGTGGGTGGACCGGTGCTTGGGTGTTGTCTTACTTGAACAAGCATCCCACTTATGATTAACCTCTATTGCAAGCATCCGCAACTACAACAAAAGTATTAAGGTAAACCTAACCATAGCATGAAACATATGGATCCAAATCAGCCCCTTACGAAGCAACGCATAAACTAGGGTTTAAGCTTCTGTCACTCTAGCAACACATCATCTACTTATTACTTCCCAATGCCTTCCTCTAGGCCCAAATAATGGTGAAGTGTTATGTAGTCGACGTGCACATAACACCACTAGAGGCTAGACAACATACATCTCATCAAAATATCAAACGAATACCAAATTCACATGACTACTAATAGCAAGACATCTACCTTGTCCTCAGGAACAGACGTATCTACTCACAAAGCATATTCATATTCATAATCAGAGGGGTAATAATATGCATAAAGGATCTGAACATATGTTCTTCCACCAATTGAACCAACTAGCATCAACTACAAGGAGTAATTAACACTACTAGCAACCTACTAGCACCAATCCCGGACTTGGAGACAAGAATTGGATACAAGAGATGAACTAGGGTTTTGAGATGAGATGGTGCTGATGAAGATGTTGATGGAGATTGCCCTCTCCCAATGAGAGGAGCGTTGGTGATGACGATGGCGATGATTTCCCCCTCCGGGAGGGACTTTCCCCGGCAGAACAGCTCTGCCGGAGCTCTAGATTAGATCCGCCAAGGTTCCGCCTCGTGGCGGCGGAGTTTTGTCTCGAAAGGTTGCTGCTTATTTTTTTCTCGACAAAAGACTTCTTATAGGAGAAGATGGTCATCGGAGAGCCACCAGGGGGCCCATGAGGTAGGGGGCGCGCCCTAGGGGGGGCGCCCCCCGCCCTCGTGAGCAGGGTGTGGGCCCCCTGGTCTTCATCTTTGGCGAGGATTTTTCATTAATTATTATAAGGTGTTCCATGGAGTTTCAGGACTTTTGGAGTTGTGCAGAATAGGTCTCTAATATTTGCTCCTTTTCCAGCCCAGAATTCTAGCTATCGGCATTCTCTTGTAAAATAAGAGAGAATAGCCATAAGTATTGTGACATAATGTGAAATAACAGCCCATAATGCAATAAATATCGATATAAAATCATGACGCAAAATGGACGTATCAGTGCTTCGCCGCGCGTTTCCCTCAGTGGGGGCTCTGGGCGAGGAGCGCTTAGTGCTCAGGAGTTCATTGTCAAGGCGACCCAGGAGCTTCAAGAGGCAAGGGCCATACATGGCGACCACCACCCACCACCTGGCATAACCCCCCATCTTGGCGAGGATGGTGGGCTGCGGGTCTATGTCGACATTCAAGGGCTCAACATGGCCGCATCTCAGGAGCGCTTCTGGCCTTCGCATGTTGGTCGGTGTGAGGGTCGACCTCACAGCTACGTTCACATGCCATTTGGCTTGCTGAATGTGGCCGTCACCTTCCAGCGCCACTTGCGGAGCATCCTGGTGACTCAGGAGGTCAGGCATCACGCTGTCCTGGTGGAGATGGCGACGGTCCTCAAGGAACCACCCGAGCCCCAGGAGCCTCCTGAGGCTCAGGGCCTTGCCGGCTCGTGAGGAACGACTCTTCGGCACATATCATTGGCTACTCCAACACCACTCCAGCGGCGTTATCAGGTGACTCTTTTCAGTTCATTCAATTGGGGGTGCCCCTCGGGCTGCATTATCCCCAAGTCGCATGGGTCTGTCTCTGTGACGTGCATCCTTTTGCATCTCTAGTTTACCCTACTGGGGGCGCCCCTCGTGCTGCATCATCTCCAGGCCGCTCGGGTCCGTCCCAGTGGCATGTACCTTTCTCGCTTCTATCTGAGCTAACCTGCCACTTCGCTTGAGTCCTTCTATGACTATCACCTGCTTATCTGATACCCTGCCCTCGACCGCCCTCATTACCACGGGAGTCGCGCGCCGGTTGTCTTTCTTTAGGATCCCTCACATGAGTAGGCTAGGCACGGCATCTATGCTCGGGACCGTCCCTGCAGCGTCGATAAATCCAACGATTGTGCTCTGTCTGGCGGGCCGGCCACATCCACGTCACCTCCTGGGGTCGTTGGTATCTGGCCTCCTCATGTGACCACCCCAGGAAATTCGTCTGGCACAGGTTGCCTAACCATCTTGCAGGACCGCTGAAGCTAACAAGAATCAAGACTAGGTGCAACCCGCCTTGAGGTAGGACCTCGTGAGTCCCGCGCTGGCTCACGGGTGCCCAGACACACCTCGTCTAGCCCTGCCATGCAAGCCACGTGTTAGGGCAGGCTTATACACGCCGAGGGGGCTCCACTCAGAGGGAGTCCTCACCCACGCACCAGTGGAAGCACCATTCTCCGTGCTGGCAGTTGACATGGTCGAGGAGCGGCTATGCCCGTGCAAGTGCAGAAGCGCTATGCTCCGCACTGGTGATAAACAATTGAGGGCAGCCCCATGGCCGTACCAACCTCAGGGAGCCACCCAGCTCAGTGTCCAGCCTCACCGCAACGCTTTCCCCTCGGGAGAATCACGCAAGGGGGCTGGGCACGGGGGGCTACGCTCAGGCCCTGCCTAGCATACGCCGCCCTACCAGGTCCCTCGAACCTGGTCGTCGCGCACCACTCCTGAGTGGGACCTCGGTGAGGATAGGTATGAAGGTCGTTTGTGCGTCAAGGGGGACTACTGAGCATCGTGACTCAGGAGCCTAACTGGCCACGTAGCCCCTCACCCCTTGGTCCGTCCTGGTGATCTGGACGGCCCAATGGCGGCTGAGGTATGTGCGGGGTCGGGCCCTGCCGAAGTATAACACTAAGGCCTACTTCCGCGGCTCCTTCTAGCAGTCTGTTTGCGCATCAAGGGGGACTCCTGAGCATCGCGACTCAGGAGCCTAACTGGCCACGTAGCCCATCACCCCTTGGTCCGTCCTGGTGATTCGGAGGGCCCAATGGCGGCTGAGTTATGCGCGGGGTCGAGCCCTGTCGACGCAGAACACTAAGGCCTACTTCAGCGGCTCCTTCCCGCAGGCTGTTTGCGCGTCAAGGAGGACTCCTGAGCATCGCGACTCACGAGCCTAACTGGCCACATAGCCCCTCACCCCTCGGTCCCGTCCTGGCGACCGGACGGCCCAACGGTGGATGAGGTATGCGCGGGGTCGGGCCTTGCTGACGTAGAACATCAAGGAAACATGAAGGAAATCGTGGAACCTAAATAAATTATTACACAACATATTATCCGCAAACGTCAGAGTTATAACGCCTCCACGAGGCACGTCTCATGTCACAGAAAATCTCACAGGAAAGTAAAACAAGAAGGGGCGCCGTTCTTTGCCAGCAGGCCTTTTCTTCAGCCTTGGGCACCGTCGTCAAGGAGCGCCTTCCCGCTGACAGCGTCACCGTCGGTCGTGTCGTTGGCCTCAGTCACAGGATCAGTGGGGCCATCGGTTAGAGGCGCAGGCTCGATGGCGAGGAACTTCTTCAACAGGGCCTCCACCTAGCCCTCCATGGCTGCGGCAGCAGCTACACATCGCTCCTCCTCCACGGGCTCGAGCAGCTCACTGAGGTCGGCGTCGGGGTTCGCGGAGATGCAGGTGGCTGAAGACGCACGTTAGAGCCAAAGAACAAAGCACACGGGCTTCCCCTCCACCATGGGGACGATCCCGGCAACGACACCCTCGAGCGCCACTACAAGATAAGGAAGGAGCTGGGCGGGGCCTTCGTCATCCGTCGCCAGTGGCTTCTCCAAGCCCTTCTCATAGAGTGCCTTCAGCATCTCGCGGGATCTCTCCTCAAGGGACTTGAAGGCCGCGTGATCCTCAGACAGAACCTTCGCCTTGGCCTCCAACTGGGCCTTCTCCACCGTCATCTTCTTCTCCAGCTCCTCTAGGTGGCTGCATTCCACGGCTTGCACCCTCACCGATTGCTCCAGCTCGGTGTCACGACTGGTGACGACATCTTCTCAGGCCTTCATCTTCTCCTCCTCCGCCCTGCGACCCCGAGCCTAGGCCGCGCGCTCGTTGCGCATGGTCTCCAGCTCGGCCTCTATCGACCGGCAACGCTCCTTGGCAGCCTTGGCGTCCTTCAGCGCCACCTCACGGGCGGCCACGGTGTAACGCCCCAGATGCAACTTTCCATATTTGAAACTCTGACTCTTGCCTTTTTCCGGAGATGCAATATGTTTTTCCCTTCGTGGTTGGTTTTTGTCTTCGTTTTGCATTTTGTTCATGTCATGCATTTCATATCATGTCATCATGTGCATCACATTTGCATATGTGTTCGTCTCATGCATCGGAGCATTTTCCCCGTTGTTCGTTTTGCAATCCGACACTCCCACGTGCACCGGTGCACCCCTCTTGTCTCTTTTCGTGAGCAGGTGTTAAACATTCTCGGAATGGACCGAGATTTGCCAAGTGGCCTTGGTACTCTACCGGTAGACCGCCTGTCAAATTTCGTTCCATTTGGAGTCTGTTTGATGCTCCAACGGTTAATCGGGTAACCACGAATGCCTCTTTTTTGTTGCAGCCCAACACCCCTCCAAAATGGCCCAATAACCCATCCAAACCACTTCCATGTCCTCCATTGTCGGATCACGGTCGTGTGGGCAAAAACTACACCTCATTTGGACACTCCTACCTCCTCCTACCTATATAAAGGCCCTCCCTCTTCGAAATTCGCGCATGAAACCCTAGATCCACTCCTCCACCGCACCACCGGACATGTCCGTCCCCCGTCGTATGCGTCCACCACCGCCGCAACGTTGCCCGGACCTATCAGAAGGAGCCATGTTATCACCGCCGCCGCCTGCAACCAATCCCGCGCTGCTACATCATCCGGGGCGCCCACATCGCCGCGCGGGCCCGCCAGGCCTATCTCCGGCCCGCTCGAGCCGCCCCGGGCCCGAACCTCCACCACCTCGCTCCGCCGCCTTGCTGGACTGCGCTGGCAGCGCCGCCTGCCGGTGATCTCCTCCGCCGCGCCATGGAAGCCCCTGCCCCGATGCGTTGCCGACCCC